>NC_061094.1:53951363-53971363 GCF_015104395.2 Macrobrachium nipponense
AGATGATAAACCCGCAGTCATATGACGCAAGCCTACAGGGGCCTACTGACTTGAAATTCAACCTTCCGAAGAAAAATGGTGTTCATTTGAAAGAAGTTACAGAAGATAATGATGACGTCGAAAGAAGACGTCAGATCTATGAATCTGTAATGCCAATATGGCTGTCATATTTGTCATAGTTTAATAAATGCTATTAAGGAAAATTGCTGTAGAGTAGTTCACTGGATCTTAATCAATTCCTCTAACACATCAGCTTTCTTCATGGAGAAACCTAAATACTTATGCTATAGGTGTTCTGGTCGCTAGTTTGCACTGAAAATGGTTATTTCTATGATCGAGAATGTCATGTAGGTGCAAGAATATTACGATAATATCATAAAAATACTCAGCAGATTTAATTCAAAATACTTCCTAACAAAACTCCTGAAAAAATGTTATCCCTAATCCTTTGCAAGCACAACAAGCAACATTTATTAAAACACGCAATCTATTATTGGTAAGATTTATTTATAAAAATAAACACAATTATTGTTTTAGCATTACACACCCGTTTTTATTTTCGTACACATGTCGGGGTTTATTTCAATGTGATTTCATTGCTGCATTTTGCAAATGATCTCTATTGTTATGCAATTGCAGTGTAAGAAATATTATCGTTATGCAACAATGAAATGCCATCGAAAATGTTAAAGTTGCACAGAGATACAATTCCAGTTCCGTAATGATTCTTTAAAGAATTTCTACAACACAATGAATCCAGTGACTTTTTAGAGGAGCAACGCCCCTCACAGTCAGTCTGCGCTTTTCGTAATGCTTCTCATTAGAAAAAATTAGTTCTCGTTGGGGTTATTATCTCTGTAGCTCTCGGAATAATTCAAAATGAACGAAGCCGCAGAAAAATGAGGAGAATCCCTTTTTCTTTTTGTAAAACGGATTAACAAATATTTTTTGGACAAAAAATAAAGAGTAGTATTCAGCTAGCTTTGAAGCGTTACATTTTATACATTTTTAATTTGTGATGAAAAAAAAAAAAAAGAAATAGTTAACGTGTTTTTGAATTTTGAAAACGGTATTTTTTTTTTTTATTTTTTTTTTTTCCGAAGGGTAAGTCAAAAAGAAATCGTTTTGATACATTGAAAAAAAAAATAAATATATATATATATATATATATATATATATATATATATATATATATATATAGTATATATATATATATATATATATGCATGTATGTATGTATATATACATACATATTTAAACATATATATATAAATATATATATATATATATATATATATATATATATATATATATATATATATATATATAATATAATGTGTGTGTGTGACGTGTGTGGTGTGTGTGTGTGTGTGTGTGTGTGTGTGTGCTTGCAAAAGATTAAGGATATACATAAGACATATATATATATATATATATATATATATATATATATATATATATATATATATATATATATATAACAAAATAACATTCAAAGTAGAAAGTTAAAAATTTGTAATACCTTTGTAGAGGTTACATGGAGATAAGAATGGTCCAAATTATAAAAAAAAAGGTTTAGCAAGAATAGTCCAAATTATACAAAAGGGTTTATTCAGAACGATCAGACGATACCTCCGAAATATAAACAACAGCAAGGCCTAATTTCATTAAGAAGTTGGGCGGTAAACAAGAGGAAAATGGTCCATTCATTAACGAGAGAGAGAGAGAGAGAGAGAGAGAGAGAGAGATGGACGAAACAACTAACCGCTGAAAGCAAAAAAAAAAAAAAAAAGATGCTTGGAGGAGGGACGGGAAAAATCCACAGAGAGAGAGAGAGAGAGAGAGAGAGAGAGAGACGAAACAACTAACCGCTGAAAGCAAAAATAAAAATATGCTTGGAGGAGGCACGGTAAAATACAGAGAGAGAGAGAGAGAGAGAGAGAGAGAGAGGAATAAAACAACATAACGATGTAAGCAAAAAATATTTGCTTGTAGAAGGCACGGAACGAAAAAAACAAACTGGTGAAAGCAAACAAAATGTGCTTGGAGAGGGCACAGAAAATTCCAGAGAGAGAGAGAGAGAGAGAGAGAGAGAGAGAGAGAGAGAGAGAGAGAGGTGGGAGGGTGGTGTACGAAAGATAATAACGCAGAAAGCAAACGAAAAAGTGCTTCTTGAAAGCACAGGAAAAAAATCCACAGAGAGAGAGAGAGAGAGAAGAGAGAGAGAGAGAGAGAGAGAGAGGAACGAAACAACATAACGTTGTAAGAAAAAAAAAGTGTGCTTGGGGAAAGCACGGGTAAAAACTCCACGATGATCTCGGCCGGGTTAACAGGGCAGCCAGATGGTGCCGCCATCAGAGAGACCTTTCGGGTCTTTTAAATTTCCCAAGAGAGCGATAATGTTGGACGCCCCGGGTCACATTGTGTTCTCGTCCGAACCATTGTCACAACATAACTTAAATCCGCCCACTATCTTGGTCAGCGGGAGGAGGAGAGGTAGGAGGAAGGAGGAGGAGGAGGAGGAGGAGGAAGAGGAGGAGGAGGAGGAGGAGGAGGAGGAGGAGGAGGTGAGGTGGAGTTAACACAAATTGGGGGAAATGTTTAGGATGGAAGAGGGTGATGGTATCAGGATGCTAAGGATTGGCATGGAAGTGAGGGAGGAGGAGGAGGAGGAGGAGGAGAGAGTAGGGAGGAACGGGATAAGGTGAGGTGGAGTTAACTCAAATTGGGGGAAATGTTTAGGATGGAAGAGGGTGATGGTATCAGGATGGTAAGGATTGGCATGGAAGTGAGGACACGAAGAGGAGGAGGAGGAGGAAGAAGAGAGAAGAGAAGAATGTTTGAGGGAGGAATAGGAGAAGGATGAGGTGAAAGAGACAAACAAGTTGAGGATATTATTATAGGATGGAGAATAACAGAATCAGGATGGTGAGGATTGGAAGTGAGGACACGACGAGGATAAGGAATAGGAAGAAGAAGAAGAGGAGAATGAGGAATAAAAGGAACAAAAATAACAGGAATGAGAAATCACTTGAAAAGGATCAAAATAACAAGCCAAAACTACAAGGGATGAAAGAGGCTTGAAAGAAGTGGATGAAAACTAATCATGACCTGAAATACCTCTTCAAATCAAACTCATTTCTCTCTCTCTCTCTCTATCTCTCTCTCTCTCTCTCTCTCTCCAAGCGTATGTGGTGTTCTTTGCCCACCAAAAAATTCTTAATTGAAATGGCTTGCATTAGGTTTACTCTGCATCAAAGCGTCCATGGATGAAATGACCGTTCTATTTTTAGAACATACGTCTGTTTGTCTTGTTATTTCGCGGGGCCTTTCAGTGAGTGACCAAGTCCAGAAACATACACACACACACACACACAAACTCACACACGCAATTAGCGAAGAGATAGATCCTTCCCCCTCGCCACACGCACTGCTGGAATGACTTCGGTTCCAGCAAGAAAAATCACTTTAAAAAAAAAATAGGTTCTTGCAAACAGAGGGAATAAATTCCTAAGAGTAATAAAAGTTGAAGAGAAGTCGTCAGCGAAAACAGAAGATCTAAATTACCCTTCAAAACCTATCTCAGTTTCTAAAGTCGCTGCTTCCGTTATATATATCTAAAAAAAATACACCTACTCAGAAAAATACATTTCCTGAAAGTTTAACTGAAATTCAGCAACGTTCTTCAAAAAAGCGTTTGTCACGAAGAGATGGAATAAAAATGAAGAAAAAATCTGAAGGCAATCTATCAATCTGGGTCGACTTCTTTTGTTTGTGGCCTTTCAGTATGTTGATAGCACTTTGATATATAAAAAAAAAAATAAGAGAGTTCCCCAACTCGATAACCTTTTTGGTTCAAATTCTGAATCTCTCTCTCTTCGTAAGAGATTCAAGACTATATTCCGCGAGATGAAATAAGAATATTTCGCAAAATGACAACGGTGAAGCAATGTTTAGATCTGAGGGGTTGTTTCTTCTATTGAGGTTTCCTTTACATAACCTAATAAAAAAAACTGCAATATAAGTTTAGTAACAGGAATTAACAAAACCCAGGTTATTTGCTGAAACTGACAGGGTACGTTCTCAAGGAATAAATAATGCAATGAAATAAATAGAAGTTACGTTACTATTTAGTGACTGCATATCGTGTGAACACCAGCAAAGTTAACAGTCATCACCTAATGTTTGCATTAAAAAGTCACATTGTATTTAATATTTTTTTTTATACATAGCTAGATAATGTATTGCCACTTAAAATGTAATTTAATAAATGGCTCATATGAATGATTTTCAATTTTCTAATTCATCAGTACTGTATAAGCCGGCCAGTAAAATGTAATTATTTTACAGCTTACTTAAAGCCTAGATATTAATTTCAAACCGTGAACAGGTTGAAATGGCTATATTTTACTACTCTCTTTTGCCTAAAGTGATGCCATATCATCATGCTGCCATTAGGTACAAGGCCCCATATTATAAGTTAAAAGTATCTTTAAATATCAATCATTTTATCAAAGACAACCAATATCAATTATATTAAAGGAGAATTTTAAGTTAAGAGTATCTTAAATATAATTGATTTTATCAATGATACTAGATATCAATTATATGAAAATTGAATTTTAAGTTAAAAGTAATTTGAAATATTCACTTTATCAAAGATACTTGCTGTCAATTATATGAAATGTGAATAATTTCATTTAACTTTTATCCTAACCAAACTCGTGTGACCTGTGTGGGTTTTGTTTATGATATGACCTCAGGTCAACTATGCTGTGTGTGCGTGTGTGCAAGTATGTATGTATGTATATATATATATATGTATATATATATATATATATATATATATATATATATATATATATATATCTATATATATATATATATATATATATATATATATATATATATATATAATATTTTCATCCATTTAATGTTTACACAAACATCACCCATAAAACAAAAAAAGCTATGAATGCAACGAAAACAAATGTAATTCTATCATTTCTTTACCAATCTATGGATTTTTCATTGCAGGTTTGTTACTGTTATTTTTTTTACTGATATGAAAAGAACCGCTTACGTGTTTTTTAACCTATTTCGTGAATTGCAGACATTCAATAAAAACTACAGTGTAGGTATTGTTAGCCATTTTATCAGTTGAATTTTATATTCCCTGTAGTAAAATGTTGGATAAATTGATATAGGAAATAAAAAATCAAATAAAATATCAAATTCGAGAGATAAAATAATGTGTGTGTGTGTGTGAGAGAGAGAGAGAGAGAGAGAGAGAGAGAGAGAGAGAGAGAGAGCTAGCTCGTATTAGGGTTCCAGGCACAGTAATTACGTTACACCAATCTGCATATAACTCTCATATCTCCAATTAACAACATAGTTCACCCTCGTTCGTAAAGGTTTATGCGTACTTGTAAATTAAACCATAAAGTTAAATTAACCATTTTTTTCACTACTTGGGAAGCATAACTTCCATTAGATTAGGTCATAAAGACTCATCAAAACACATGATGTGAGTTTTTTTTTATTAGAACAGGATATTATGTTCAGTGTGTGTTTGTATGTTTTGGTTCCTTCACAGTGTTCGGGGATTATTATTATTATTATTATTATTATTATTATTATTATTATTATTATTAGTTATTATTATTATTATTATCATTATTATTTTGTTTTAGTTCTTGTTTAACAAGAAATTACTATTTTCAAGTTGTGTTTTTGTGTTCTGGTTCTTTTTAAAGTGTTTCAGATACTAAAATTATTATTATTATTACTTATTATTATTATTATTATTATTATTTATTTATTTATATATTTATTTATTTATTTTTTTTTTTTTTTATTTTTTTTTTTTTTTTTTTATTTTTTGCTCTATCACAGTCCTCCAATTCGACTGGGTGGTATTTATAGTGTGGGGTTCCGGGTTGCATCCTGCCTCCTTAGGAGTCCTCCTTAGGAGTTACTATGTGTGCCGTTTCTCATAGGATCACATCTCTCTGCATGAGTCCTGGAGCTACTTCGAGCCTCTAGTTTTTCTAATTCCTTTTCAGGGATCTTGGGATTGT
This sequence comes from Macrobrachium nipponense, assembly GCF_015104395.2. Classification (NCBI taxonomy): domain Eukaryota; kingdom Metazoa; phylum Arthropoda; class Malacostraca; order Decapoda; family Palaemonidae; genus Macrobrachium; species Macrobrachium nipponense. The sequence continues at coordinate 53,957,444 of NC_061094.1, forward strand.
GCCTAGTGCTCCTATGATTATGGGTACGATTCCACTGGCATATCCCATATCCTTCTTATTTCTATTTTCAGATCTTGATACTTATCCAATTTTTCCCTCCAATCTCTCTCTTCAACTCTGGTGTCCCATGGTATTGGGACATCAATGAGTGATACTTTCTTCTTGACCTTGTCAATCAACGTCACGTCTGGTCTGTTTGCACGTATCACCCTATCTGTTCTGATACCATAGTCCCAGAGGATCTTTGCCTGATCGTTTTCTATCACTCCTTCAGGTTGGTGCTCGTACCACTTATTACTGCAAGGTAGCTGATGTTTCTTGCACAGGCTCCAGTGGAGGGCTTTGCTACTGAATCATGCCTCTTTTTGTACTGGTTCTGTGCAAGTGCCGGGCATTCGCTTGCTATGTGGTTTATGTTTCACTTTTCGTATTGCACTTCCTACATATGGGAGAGATGTTATTTCCGTCTATCGTACTTTGAACATATCTTGGTTCTTAGGGCCTGATCTTGTGCCGCTGTTATCATTCCTTCAGTTTCCTTCTTTAGCTCTCCCCTCGTAGCCATTGCCAATTGTCATCGCTGGCTAGTTCTTTAGTCTGTCTCATGTATTGTCCGTGCATGGTTTGTTGTGCCAATCCTCTGTTCTTTCTGTCTTTTCTCCTGTCTCTGTATATTTCTGGGTCTTCGTCTACTTTTATTAGTCCTTCTTCCCATGCACTCTTTAGCTACTCGTCTTCACTGGTTTTCAGATATTGCCCCAGTGCTCTGTTTTCGATGTTGACGCAGTCCTCTATACTTAGTAGTCCTCTCCCTCCTTCCTTTCGTGTTATGTATAGTCTGTCCGTATTTGCTCTTGGGTGTAGTGCTTGTGTATTGTCATATGTTTCCTGGTTTTCTGATCTATGCTGCGGAGTTCTGCCTTCGTCCATCCCACTATTCCTGCGCTGTATCTGATTACTGGCACTGCCCATGTGTTTATGGCTTTTATCATATTTCCGGCGTTGAGTTTTGACTTGAGTATCGCCTTGAGTCTCTGCATATATTCTTTCCTGATCGTGTCCTTCATCTCTTGTTGTTTTATATCTCCTCCTTCCATTATTCCCAGGTATTTGTATCCTGTCTCATATATGTGTTTGATGTTGCTCCCATCTGGTAGCTTTATCCCTTCAGTTCTCGTTACTTTGCCTTTTTGTATGTTGAATTATTATTTATTTATATTTATTATTATTATTATTATTATTATTATTATTATTATTATTATTATTATTATTATTATTATTATTATTATTATTATTATTATTATTATTTGGAAGATGAGCCCCCATTCGTATGGTACAAGCATACAGGGCTTACTGAGTTGAAATTCAAGATTCCAAAAAAATATGGCGTACGTTTGAAAGACGTTACAGTAGATAATAGGAAATGCTTATTAATATTGTAACAATATCCAAAGAACAGCCAAACAATAAATAAATAAATAAGTAAATAAAAATAATATGGAACCAATACATCAACTTCCTTATAGTTGCTGCTTTATAAGCCTACTACATAGACGCATCACCACTTTCTACATTCCAGGGGACGATAGCTACTAATCTTAATTATTCCTACGTTTCCAGGATGTCAAGAAAGGCTTCCTGTTACAGAAAATCCTTCGCTCTTTAATCCCAGCCCTCTCTACCTCCCTATCAATCTCCTTCTAATACGAAATCCCACCCACAAAATCTAAACAGCTATATGATCCCTAGTCAATCTGATTACCTTCCCCACCTTTTATTTTTTTACAAGAATAACAAGTGTCATTCACACTTAAGAAATCAATCAAGACCTATTACAGAAATTCCTTCACTCTGTAATCCCAGCCCTCTGAATCTCCCTCCAATGTTATTGTAACAAAATCCCTTCCACAATATCTCAACAGCTATACGGTGCCTAAACAATCTAAAACACTAATCTCCGACATTTTTAACTCTTTACTAATATAACACTTGTCATTCCCACCTCTAACTCTTCATTTGGCTAATAAGGCTTCCATCAGCCTTCTCTTCTATATTATTATGACAGATAACGTAGGATAAAAAAAATATTTGTAAATCAAATTGACCAAAATCCCTATACAAAATCTAAACAGCCATATACAATGCGATTACCTTCGCCCATCTTTCATTTCTTACAGGAATAAAACTCATTATTCACACCTTATGACAGATAACCTAAGAAGAATCTGACAATATTTGCAAATCAAATTCATCAACATTACCTATGGTACAGCCATCAAGATTACAAAGGACTGCAATAACAGTCAGCTAAAGGCAAAGATGACGAAATCTCAAGTCCCTTTCACTGAAAGAGAAGAAGAAGAAGAAGAAGAAGAAGAAGAAGAAGAGAAACTTCAAGATTATCAGATCCAGAAAAAGATATTGGAAAGGGCAACGGTCACTTGGCTGGGAAGACCATAAATCCAGGAGGCAGTTATAAGACCCAGGAGATCAATCTCGTTTTTAAGAGAGAGAGAGAGAGAGAGAGAGAGAGAGAGAGAGAGAGAGAGAGAGAGAGAGAGAGCACCCAAGGTAAGGAAACTTTGTAAAGAGTTCTCATTTATAAGGACATAAAGCAAACGATGTTTGCAGTGGTTGAATGTGTGACCTCTCGGAGTAAAAGTTAATAATAATAATAATAATAATAATAATAATAATAATAATAATAATAATAATAATAATAATAATAATAATAATAATAATAATAATAATAATAATAATAATAACAACAATAATAATAATCACTATTCAGTTGTTATTTGAATATGATATTTACCTAACAACAAATCTTTTAAACAACTTTCATTGACACATTTATATGGAAGTATAAATGCAGAATATATATACATGTATGTATGAATGCATATATAAATATATATATATATATATATATATATATATATATATATATAATATATATATATATATATATTCATACAAACATGTATATATATTCTGCATTTTATACTCCCAAATAAGTGTGTCAATAAAAGTCATTCAATAGATTTGTTGTTAGGTAAATATCATACCCAAATAACAACGGAACAGTGGATTATTATTATTATTATTATTATAATTATTATTATTATTATTATTATTATTATTATTATTATATTATTATTATTATTATTTTTATTTTTTATACGAGAGGTCACACATTCAACCACTGCAAAACATCGTTTGCTTTATGTCCTTATAAATGAGAAACTCTTTATAAAGTTTCCTTACCTTGGGTGCTCTCTCTCTCTCTCTCTCTCTCTCTCTCTCTCTCTCTTCTCTCTCTCTCCTGGGTCTTATAGCTGTCTCCTGGATTTATGGATATATATATATATATATATATATATATATATATATATATATATATATATATAAATTATACAATACTTGAAACCTCATACACACAGACTCTTGTCAATCTATTTCTATCGAAAGCCAGGAAATATCTGAACTATTCTGACATTCAAACGATGAAATCCCTCCGTGGAATTCGTAGAGCTTACAGAATATCTCAGGCACCTTTTTTCGTTCTTTTTCTTACCTTAAGCGTTGGCATGGGGATTTTCCCATAAACGGATGATATTGGTTTGCTTTCAAAACATCGAATATATATATATATATATATATATATATATATATATATATATATATATACATACATATATATATATATGTATATATATATATATATATATATATATATATATATATATATAGTATGTATATATATATATATATATATATATATATATAATTATATATATATTAATGTGTGTGTGTGTGTGTGTGTGTAGTGTTTGTGCGTATGTGATTATATATATATATATATATATATATATATATATATATATATATATATATATATATATATATATATATATAATATGTGTGAGTGTGTATGTTTGTGTGTGTAATATATGATTACCTCTTTCTTTTTTAACGTTCGTGGTTATGAAATAAATGTTTCATAAGTAATGTTAACAATATTTATATGGAATGGTGTCTAAGGTAGTCCTTTCGTGTTTAACAAGATCATAAAAAACATAAAAAAATAGCGACTATTCATTATAACTTCTTAGCTTAAATGAGGAGTTTTTAATTCCTTACCTAAACCTTAACCGAAAAAGTTGTGTTTTTTACAGTTTTTTTTTTATTTTTTTTTTTTTTTGGGGGGGGGGGGCGGGGGGGGGTGGGGGGGGGGTGTGTGGGGGGGGTGGGGGTTTGGAGAAGTACCACTATATGGCAAGATGGGTATGTTTTTTTTGAAGAATATTTATACAATAAGTTGAAAACATATTTAGAAGTTTGGCTAGTTTTTTTTGTGCCCCTAGAATTATGGTAAGGAAAGTGTTGTAATAAAGGCTATACTCCTCTGAAAACTTCAAGAGTTTTCGATACTGAAGATTCTACAATGTTTTCTCTGGTGATATAAAGTTCTTAGGAAGAAGTGTCACACTTTATGTGCATAAATGTGAACAAAATTAATAGTCCCAATGTATTCCACAAAACCCATTTCTGCAAAGGTATTTGTACAAAAACAATATTTTTCTTTTTTGCCCAAATTTCTCTTGTATCAATAATGAGACCTAGAATGGATTTTGAGGTTTATTTGGTCCTAAATGAAATACCGAAGAAAATGGATAAATTTAGTGTTAACATGAAGGTTTGTAAACGTTTCAGAATCTGGAATATTCGAAGTTGGAAAAAATTTATTTGAAACTAAAAATAAAAAACAATGTAAATAATTAAAAATATTCAACCTCAACTTTCTGTCGATGAATGGTTGTTATTATTATTATTATTATTATTATTATTATTATTATTATTATTATTATTATTATTATTATTATTATTGAACCAAACAAAAACTTCTTTCAGTTTCTTCTGAAGATTGAAAAAGAAACCCACAAAATCATTTTGTAACTTGCTTACTTCTAAGTAATAATAATAATAAAAACTAAATGTAAATACTTAGAAGTAAACAAGTTACAAAGTGATTTTGTGGGTTTCTTTTTTAATTATTATTATTATTATTATTATTATTATTATTATTATTATTATTATTATTATTATTATTAACCCTATTTACACAGAACAACCCACAGGAGTTATTGACTTGGAATCCAAGTTCCAACCAATACGGTGTTCATTTGAAAGGAGTAAACAGATGGAAATGAGAAATACAGAGAGAAAAGAATAAGCAAAAGGTAAATATTTCGGCGACGGGAAAAGAATGAAGAATCGCCAATACACATGAAACAATTCCGTACTCTGACGGAACAATAGCAATACAGATTTATAGCCTACGAGTGTGTGGTTATGTTCTCCACCAGCACTCGCTTGGGAAATCTTTCTTGCTTTATTGTAAACTGCTTTCGTGCATGTTCCTGTTTTTTTCGCTTACACGGGGAGTAAGCCTACCACTCTACTTTTTTGTTATTGTTTTTTTTTTCTTGTTGGGGAGGGGGATAGGAAAGCCTAAAAAGGTCTGAAAAGGTGTTTCGCGTTTTGAGTTAATGATGCAGGAATTTTAGGATAGGATATTTATGATTTTATTATTAGAATGAAAATGTAAAAAACATTGTTTTATATCTATGAACTTAATATAATCTCAAAATAGTGAAACAGGAATGAACATAAGGGACAAACCCACGATCACTATTGTCAACGCAATTGAATAATAATAATAATAATAAATAATAATAATAATAATAATAATAATAATAATAATAATAATAATAATATTATTATTATTATTATTATTATTATATTATTATTATTATTATTATTATTATTATTATTATTATATTATTACTGCAGGCTTAGCTCACTAAAACAGAATTTGTTAGACACCTCTAAAGTTACTAACAAGGCATAATATTTGAACAACGAAAGGTTACTTCAGCAATATTACACTCTCAGTTAACATCTGTCTTTTTTCTAATAATTTATCTCTTTTTTTTCTGTATTTCCCATTACCTTCTGTTACTTCTTCTAATGAACATCATATTCTTTGGAAGCTTGAATTTCAAGTCAGTGGTATCTGTGGTGAGCTTGCTCCATAATAATAATAATAATAATAATAATAATAATAATAATAATAATAATAATAATAATAATAATAATAATAATAAATAATAATAATCTGAAAACCAGTGAAGACGAGTGGTAAACAGTGCATGGGAAGAAGGACTTATAAAAGTAGACGAAGACCCAGAAATATACAGAGACAGGAGAATGACAGACAGAACAGAGGACTGGCACAACAAACAATGCACGGACAATACATGAGACAGACTAAAGAACTAGCAGCGATGACACATGGCAATGGCTACAGAGGGGAGAGCTAAAGAAGGAAACTGAAGGAATGATAACAGCGGCACAAGATCAGGCCCTAAGAACCAGATATGTTCAAAGAACGATAGACGGAAATAACATCTCTCCCATATGTAGGAAGTGCAATACGAAAAGTGAAAACCATAAACCACATAGCAAGCGAATGCCCGGCACTTGCACAGAACCAGTACAAAAAGAGGCATGATTCAGTGGCAAAAGCCCTCCACTGGAGCCTGTGCAAGAAACATCAGCTACCTTGCAGTAATAAGTGGTACGAGCACCAAACTGAGGGAGTGATGGAAAACGATCAGGCAAAGATCCTCTGGGGACTATGGTATCAGAACGATAGGGTGCTACGTGCAAACAGACCAGACGTGACGTTGATTGACAAAGTCAAGAAGAAAGTATCACTCATTGATGTCGCATACCATGGGACACCAGAGTTGAAGAGAAAGAGATGGAAAAAAAATGGATAAGTATCAAGATTTGAAAATAGAAATAAGAAGGATATGGGATATGCCAGTGGAAAATCGTACCCCATAATATAGGAGCACTAGGCACGATCCCAAGATCCCTGAAAAGGAATCTAGAAAAACTAGAGGCTGAAGTAGCTCCAGGACTCATGCAGAAGAGTGTGATCCTAGAAACGGCACACAGTAAGAAAAGTGATGGACTCCTAAGGAGGCAGGATGCAACCCGGAACCCCACACTATAAATACCACCCAGTCGAATTGGAGGACTGTGATAGAGCAAAAAAAAAAAAAAAAAAAAAAAAAAAAAATAATAATAATACTTGTAGACTATGTACGATAAGAACAAATTCTCATCACTAAAAATATCATCAAAAAACATAAATATAAAGAGATTAAGAAACCATCACTCAGACCTACCTTTAAAAGTGATAAAATCGCGTCTATGAAATCCAAGACAACAGTAACTGGAATAAACCTTTCCTCTTAACCCTACTATAAAATCATAACTAAATATAAATATAAACAGATTAAGAACCATTACTCAGACCAACCATTGAAAGTTATAAAATCGCGCCTATGAGATTCAAGACAACAGTAACGGACTACAAAACTTTCTCTCATCCCTAATATACTATAAAATCATAACAAAATATAAATATAAACATAAGAAACTATTACTCAGACCAGTTATTTGAAGTAGAATCACGTCTATGAGAAACACGACAACAGTCACTCGGTTATACACTTTTCCTCTCATCCCTAACAATCAAGGAAATAATCATAAATATAGTAAATAGATTAAGACCCAGACCAGCAACAAACCAGCCGCGTTTAGTTATGAAATCGCGTTCACGAGAAGCAAGACAGCAGTGATACTACTCAATCTTTTACTCAAAAGGAAACGCGGCTCTCCACTAGTTTAAAAATAAAAATAAAGTAATAACTGCAAACGCAGAATTGCTCCAGCAATTATTGAAAGTCCGGCCCAATACAGAGTACTTGGCAAAGTCGAGAGACGTCAATGGGCAAAGTTCACTCTGCCCAGGATTCATTTCGGGGAGAAAATCGGGATCATTACAACGGCCGTTCATTCCTCTAATGATCTTTTTAGTAGCGCTCATAAGCAGCGCTAAAGTGAGCAATTATTAGCGTCTGGCTGGAAGTTCGCGTAGGAGGGGACGGGGTAGGGGGAATGGGAGGGTTAGTGGATGGAGATTAAAGGTGAGGGGGGTGTGGGCAGTTCTTGAAGTGTCACGGTGGTGGGATATGGAGAGGGCTGGGAAGGAGGTACGTACTTATGTGAATTTTACACACACACACACACACGCATATATATATATATATATATATATATGTGTGTGTGTGTGTGTGTGTGTGTGTGTGTGTGTCTGAAAGGATGTAAGTGCTTATGTGAATATATATGTATGTATATATATATATATATATATATATATATATATATATATATATATATATATATATATTCACATAAGCACTTACATCCTTTCAGACACACACACGTACGCGCGCGCACGCACACACACACACACACACATATATATATATATATATATATATATATATATATATATATATATATATATATATATAAATCTCTAATAAGCCTACCTATTTGCATCTCTCTCTCTCTCTCTCTCTTCCTCTCTCTCTCTCTCTCTCTCTACACCCGACACACACACACCACGCATTTATACCAACAACACTCCTACCTTTACCACTTACAAAAAATACTCATAACCGCATCTGCCGCAAATATTCATTACCTAAAGAATGACGGTAACTCTGAAATGACAACACGCTGATATTATGATCACACTCTTGCCGCAAGACATTATACCTCATTATGGGTCATTTTTTTCTCCTCCCCTTGCATATTATCTCATCAATTTTGAGCATAAATTTGAGGTAAATAATTAGTCAAAAATTACTCCGCCTCTCTATTACGACAGAGATTGCTTTTTGCGTCTATCAGCTCAGTTTTTCAAATATGTTTACTAGTGTATGATCATACAAAATCAATTGGATATACAGGAAAAGTTTGTTGTAACATTAATAATGTTGTTATTTGTTATTCAGTATTACCTATTTCGTTTATCTGACCAAAAGAGAGAATCATGAGTTCGATCTCAGTTAGGGAAATATAAGAACCTATTTAGAGAGATATATACCGTTATTCTGCTGATCTAGAGATAGGAATTATCTAAAGGGAAATCAACTCTCTTCTCTCTCTCTCTCCTTTAAATAAATATATATGTATATATATATATAATATATATATATATATATATATATATATATATATATATATATATATATATATATACACACACACACACACACACACACACACACATATATATATATATATATATATTATATATATATATATATATATATTATATATATATATATATATAAATGAGTGTATGTGTGTGGATAGATCCATGAAGGAGGGAACTGGGAACGCAATGTTCTAATATCCTGTAAAGGCTTTATTTATTTTTTATTCTTTTTTTAAACAGAGAAATCCCATCTCGCATTAATGGAGCTTCGACATTCCATTTGGCCTTCATAATTTTTCAGAACCTAAATGAATGTGAAACAATTAAGGTAAATTCATGTAGTCGAAGAGTTTCAAAAAATATTTTCCTTCGAGCCCTTTTGCCATTCCGATGAATTTTGCTGATAATTTTCAAAAATATTTGGAGATGTTATTTCCTAACATGATACTGAGAGACCTCTTATCTCAATCTCCTTCAACTGTATCTAAATTACCTTCTTCAATGAAAAATAAATTTCAAAACAAAAGTATTAAATGCATAGAACCTTGGAGAGGTAATTGTTAAACTAAGTTATTTTTTCTTGAATTACTGACAATTTTATTTACATTACTTTCATGATACTTCGTCACAATCAAATATGTCTTGAACGTTGAATGAATTTCTCGGATTTAAATAAAACGAAAAACGAAATTTAAATCTTTCGTGGCTTGAATAATTGAAAGTTACTTAATCTTGTTTATGATGATTCATGAAATAACAATTAACTTTACCTGGAAAGTTAACGAATTTTTTATTGATTCACTGCATCTCAGCTAAAAAAAAATATAGTTTCTTCTTAAAAATCTGTGGAATTTTAGTGTCATTTTGTTTAAGATAATTCACGAAACAATCTAGTATGACTAAACCGTTAAAGAACTTAATTTAATCACTGCATCTTGCATAAAAAACCTAAGTTTTATTTGTATATCAGTCAAAACAAAATAGATAAAAAAATAATTTCAGTCTTCTTTCCAGAAAAATTCATGCGAATTTTACTGACACGTAACAATCAAGTATGTTTAGAACATTAAATAATTTAATTTAATCTAACATACTAGAATCTTAATCTATTTACTCCAGCTTGTATACAAAAATTGTAAGTTTTATTTCCAGGTCAGTGAAAAGAAAAATAAGTAAGTGACGCCACTTTTGAAGCTGACGAACACTGCACATTATTGCAGAGGCAGGAAAAAGGATTACCGCAGTGACCTCAGCCCTACGGGGCTGCCAAAATTAATCAAGAAGAAGTGCACTGGGTCGTTTTGCAAGGCGGAATGTTCGCGGCTGGGGGAACTTTTTGCATCAGAGGGCATCAGAAATATGACGTGTTAGGCATCTGGAGCGCTCCTGGGGAGGCAAACAAAATCGTTTTGAAATGTTTTTATTTTGCGATTGTTGTGTTTGAAGTGCCTCTCTATTTTGTATGAAAGATATACGACATATTGACTGGCAGGTGATATACGGAATGGCTGACTTGTCATTTTAAACTGACGTCGCAGCATCCAGGTTACTGACGCGGAAATGAAATCGTATAAGAGTCCGCCGAAAAAATTAATATTATAGGGTCATCAGAAGTAGAAATAATGTTTTCATGTTAGGCTATAGCAAGATTTTCCCGAACCCAAAGCAATGTTTTAAATGTTTCCCCCGCCCCCACACCCCACCCTAAACAATCCACTTACAGACGAAATCCCGATCTGTAATAGTGATTTGGAAAATTAGATAAAATAGTACTTGCGTCGGTTCTACATATTCTGGCGTGTAAGTGGGATTAGGGAAATGAAATTTGATATAGAATCGATGATTAACTTTGATTTCTTCAATACTTCTCTCTCCCTGGTGTAGTAATTTTTTCCTTTTTTTTCAGTTTCTTCGTCTGCGTACACAACGAAATTATAAGGCCATTATATACTATTAGCAAGTCTTTGTAATCAACTGTGTTCGACATCGAAGAAACCGCATAAAACAACTACTCTTGTATATTGTATATTTTACAGCCTTTGAAATAAAATGTATTGATATAAAATTGGCTAACTTTAACAATTCATAAACAACAATGACGAATCCATTATCTGTTTTTTAGCAACCAATTTCACCAAAAAACCGCTCCGTTAAACAATTTCCTTACACAAAAGGGAAACATTTTCTATCCTGTTGCACGACATAATCTCAACATATTAAAGGGATTCCTCGCTTCGGAACTTCGGCCTGAAGTAACTTTTCAAATCCTTACGGAAAACATTAGCGATGAGAAGAAGTTTTATAATTCTGAGCAATTTCAGATTTTCCACGCGGACTGCCTCTCCCAACCGACGGCCGGATGGTAATTAATGCTGTTATACTGGAATACTGGAAATGTCTTGGCTGGAAAAGTGGAATGTTTTTTTTTTTCTGGCTGGTGCTGACAAGCTTGATAAGGTATTCATAGTTTTTAAAAGCTTAAGTTTCTATTAGTTTTTTTTAAAGGTTTGCATTACTGTTTTGTGTAAACATATTTGATTAGATTGTCAACATCTTATCTTACTTGGAATACTGGAAATGTCTTGGCTGGAAAAGTGGAATTTTTTTTTCTGACTGGTGCTCATCAAGCTTGATAAAGTATTCATACTTTTTGAAAGCTTGTTTCTATCAGTTTTTTTTAAGGTTTGGATTATTGTTTTGTGTACACATATTTGATCAGCTTGTCAATAACGTCTTGCTTACTTGGTATATGATTATCCTTACTTTATCTCTGTTCTATCTATTTATCATTTCCTTCCTCTACTTCATGTTTCTTCATATATATCTATCTAAGATTTAGTTTATTATATTTTTCTCTCTACTTTATCTAACTTTCACACAACTTTCCAAACGTTTCTATACTTTTCTAGGATTGTCCAATAAGAATATTTATTTATCTGGATAAAAACCTGCTTTAATCTTCATAACTTTAAATGCGATTATACACCATCCTAGGATTTTTCTACTTGAATATTAACTCGTCTGGATAAAACAGCCTACTTTAATCTTTACAGTTTACGAGCGATTGTATACCATCCTAGGATTGTTGCATTTGAATATGTATTCGTATGAAAAAATATCCACTTTCATCTTCATAACTTTACAAGCTATTGTCTACCATTCGAGGATTGTTCTATTTGAATATCTACTAAAAAGAACACTTAATCTTCACAACTTTACAAGCGATTGTATACCATACTAGGACTTTTCTACTTTAATACTTATCCAGAAAAAATATTACAATCTATTATATACCATCCTAGGATTGTTCTTTTTGTTTTGAATATTTACATATGAAAACAATCCAGTTGAATATTTATCTAGAAAACAACCTAACCTAATCTTTAACCCTTATAAAAAAACGAGCACTTCTACCCTATTACATCACATCAAGCAATTTGGATCAAAACAAAATGACAAATATTTATAACAGAATTGTCTCACACGTGTATTCATAAATGGCCTCTCCGCTACGTAGGGATAAAAATACAATATCTCAAAGGTGAGGAGGAGGAGAAGGAGGAGGAGGCTGTAATGCTTAACATTTTGTTGCATTAAGTGGAAAAGGTCAGTTCGTTTATACGGTAACCGTGTAGGGAGAAAGGTCAGACCTTTAAAAAGCAGCGAGGCGAATATTAGTCTATTGTTACGATTTTGCTGATTATTATTATTATTATTATTATCATCATTAGTTATTATTATTAATTATTATTATTATTATTATTATTATTATTATTATTATTATTATTGCTGTTTCTACGGCATTTGGTTTGTATGAATCTTCCTTAGATTTTCTCCCAAGCATTTAGTCTCAGATAATTTACAGAGCTGACATTCGAAATTGGTCCAACAATTATAAAAAAAAAATATTAGTTTTTCTCAAAACATTCAATTTCAGAGAACTTTAAAAACTTGACATGAAAATACGTAAAATTGTCTAAAAATAGTTTGTTCTCCTGAAACATTCAGTCTCAGAGAACTTACAAAAGTTGACAAAGGAAAATAAGTGAAAAGTTTTAAAATAGAATATGCTCCCCCAGTCTCAGAGAAAATACAGAACTTGACTGACGAATCTAAAATGTCTAATCCATCGTTTTTTTTTTAAATATTAACTTTTCCCCAAACATATTCAATGCCAGAGGAATTTGACAGGACGGATCCAATATGTCTAATCTCTCCCATTTTAAAAAAAAAAAAAAAAATTTTAACATGTTGGGGGGAAAAAAAAAAGATCACCCCCCTTTCCCCACAAAAAAAAAAAAAACATAATGAATCTCAGAAAACCTACAGAACTTGACAGGCGAATCCCAATTCCCAAATCTGAATGACCAAATATTATCTTTTAAAAATTAGATTTTCCCCTAAACACTGAATTCAGAGCCGAAGAACTCATAAAATTGACAGACGAAACACATTCCCTAATCTGAGTGGCAAACAATTATTTGGAAAAAATTAGATCTTTCCCCTAAACACTGAATTCAAACCCGAAGAACTCATAAAATTGACAGACGAAAAAAAAATGTCTAATCTGTCCCTTTTCATACGAAGCAGTGAGCTTATAATCAAGTCATTTGTATTGCAGCAATAAAACCCCAGTATTACGTTGTAATAGTTTTCTCATGCATCCAGGTCGTTCCGTTTTATGGAGCGTGATTTTCTGGGAACTCGTTATCGTAAAAAGCAGTTTTGGAGACTTTTATAACACAAGAGAGAGAGAGAGAGAGAGAGAGAGA
>NC_061094.1:53981363-54006363 GCF_015104395.2 Macrobrachium nipponense
GTGCCAAACAAACACATACAGACGTTTCGACGATGAATTTCAGAAGGTCAATTGGATGCGCTTGGGCCGGGCGAGTGGATCGGCTGTAAATAGGATATTGAAATGACGTGCAATATATTCTATGCCATTTAAAATACATAGAGCCAACTGGAATATTCAGTGAAATTAAAAAGAAAAATGGTTAACTGGAATATTCAGCGAGATTAAAAAGATAAAGAGCTAACTGGAATATTCAGAGAAATAAAAAGACATGGTGCTATCTTGAGTATCGGTGAAATTAAAAAGACATGGCGCTAATTGGAATATTCAGTGAAATTGAAAAGGCAGGGGGCTACCTGTAATATTCAGTGAAATTAAAAAGACATGGCGCTAATTGGAATATTCAGTGAAATTGAAAAAGACATAGGGCTAACCTGAGTATCAGTGAAATCAAAAAGAAATATAGACAACTGGAATATTCAGTGAAATTTCAACCATTTGATTGGGAAGATAATCAATTATTTGGTTACAAAATCTTAAACCTTCTGGTCCTCGGAGAAAACAAGCACAGAAAAAGGTCCCAACCCCCTAAAATTCTGAAGGTCATACGAATGAAAATCAAGCATATATATATATATATATATATATTATATATATATATAATATATATATATATATCATATATATATATATATATATATAATGTATATTATTATTATTACAAAAACGATTTAATGACGAATCATTGCTTTTACGCTGCTAAACTTTGTCTTATCCCAGTTTTCTTTTCATTAACACTATAAGTACGTCTTTAAGAAAGAAAACATTAGTTTTAATCTAAAACATACCCCACGACGACTGAAAACGAATACGTTATAAATTAACATATTTAATATAAGATACGAGTTATTTGCTATATGTTCGAATTTCCTAAACTAGGTATCAAACTGAGTTTAGTTTCGTTAAGGTTTAATGCAATTTTTAAGGACAATATATATGTCTGAGTATTCACTATGGATATAATCTTTTTAACTCGTCTCAATACAAGACCAAATCGCTATGTAAATTTATTTTTGACTGAGATATAACATAGGACATAATAATGTGTTTTTAATAAAATTTTACATTACCTCATATTTCCTTTCTATAAGCAAAACTAGAAAAGAAGGATAACACTCACATCTTTTCAGAAATTACTAAGTTCGTTTCAAAACTCAAAACACCAACCCCTACCCGTGTGCCTCGTCCCTTTCAACAACAACACACACATACACCAGCATTCTGTTTTCAAAGTCGCCCCTTTACATATTCTATACGACACAAAACTTTGATCGTACAAAGGAAGACTCGACGCCATGCAAGTGAATCAAGACTTCAAACACCGTCTCAGGAACTCGCATGAATGGAAATGAGCTTCAGAGAGTAATTTTTGTATCATATAAGAACCAAATGAGTTGAAATGATAAAGAAATTCTGTCTCATATGTATGCAGACTGTGACGACGTATACAAATAAAGTAAAAAAAAATAATAAATAAAAAAAGACGTACTCTAGCGGATATTCAGATTTCATTGTAACATATGGATTTCTAAGTTTCAGATATTTTAAATGGTAAAAATTCCTTTTGAGTTTTCTGTAAAAGAAAACTATCGCGCCGATTTTGTCTGTCCTTCCGTTCGTCCGCCCTCGGATCTAAAGGTGCGTCCACACGGTCGAACAATGTCCGACAGACAAACATTGTTACCAATTACCAATTGTCTACAGATCTATGCCTTGTCAGCAGAGTAAAAGCAGTGGTATACAACTTCATCTGGTACCACTGTTTGTTGCCAGATCTACTCCCATCGTTTCAACGCTTTTGACGTCATCCTGCTTCGCCTATGATATGGTAACAATGTTTGTCCGTCGGACATTGTTCGACCGATTGGACGCACCTTACAAGACTACTGCGGCTAGAGGGCTGCCAATTGGTATTCTGATCATCCACCCTGCAATCATTAAACACACCAAATTGTAGCCCTCTAACTTCAATAGTTTTTATTTTTTTTTATAAAGGTTAAAGTTAGCCATGGATCGTGCATCTGGCAGCGCTTTTCGGGAGGTGCGGGACGCACCCTCACTCTTCCACATCTGGGAAGCATCTGGAAGCGTTACCGGTCGCAGGCTGATGTTTTATACAGCATTATATGTTGTACAGAAAACATGATTGCGCAGAAGAAACTTGGGTGCATTTTTTACTTGTTTTATGATGTTCCCGTACTGGAACGTTAGGCAGAAGAAGTTTAAAGTGAACTAGTTAGCCCCAAATAACTAGGAAGAACAGATAGGAAAGAAGAAGGTGAATAAAAACGATGGGACGTTTCTCAATTTTTTTTGCTTACCTTTTTTTAAAGAATACTAGCTGTCAATTACGGGTATGTAAGTTAAGAATCCTGTGACTTCAGAACCCCACGACGTAAGGATAATGGAGTAGAAGCCTGCAATACATTCACACAAAATTTATCCAAAAGAAACCAAGACGTTTGTTTACTTATGTGAGAAAATAATTTCATGAATTTACTGATTTTTTATGAAGGTAGTTATTAAGCGTAACGCTAAAAACCGAATATAAGTTCTATTCCTTACAAATTTACAATGGGCAGACTATTTGTTCAAGCTACTGTACCGATAGTTAGACAAACTCTATAACAATAAATAATGATAAAAAACTTATCACAGCTTCAACAGACAAGACTAAGACACCCATTAAACACAATCGCAATGAAATGAGCTTCCTCTAGAATAAGGAAAAACACCGGTCAAATAAAATTCAATAAATAAAACGAATATAAATAAAATCACGAAAGCGACCTAGTCTTAATGTGAGAGAGAGAGAGAGAGAGAGAGAGAGAGAGAGAGAGAGAGAGAGCACAGTTGCAAAGGCCAACCAGCCTAGCCTAGCCAGGTCCGTTCCCAGTATCGACAAAAACGTAAAGTCTCATCTAAGTCTCGAATGTGTCCTATTAAATCAGGGGAGCCTTTGGGGGGAAGGGGAAGAGGTAGGGGAGGGGTGAAGGGGTGAGGGGGGAGTGGGAAGGAGGGAGAGGGTCAGTCAGTTTCTCTCAGTAAGGAGGTAGCTGTCTATGTTCTGAGTTTCACTGGTGGAGGAAGTGCTTTCGAAAATCAGGATTTTAAGAAGAAAAGTCGTCTACGATATAGGATTTTAAGAAGAAGAAAGAAAGTCGTCTACGATATAATGACTTAAGAAGAAAGTCGTCTACGATATAATGACAAGGCTCTATGATACTTTGCAGAATGTTTGAGTTCTTACAAATAATTATGCAAATTTTCGTCTTATATCTTTCTTCTCGAATATGAAAAGATTTATTTTATCCGTGTGATTAGTTTACAATCAATCAGAATATAGGAAGCAAAGGTGAATTAGATATATATATATATATATATATATATATATATATATATATATTATTATATATATATATATATATATATATATATATATATATACGCATTTAGCTACTAATGTCTTTTAATACTTAATTCATTCTACCTCAGAATATGAAAATATATCATTTTCTGAGGTAGAGCGAATGAGACATTAAAGGACATTTGTAGCTTAAATACGTTTATAAATATTCACGGTGATGTGATAAGACTAGTATCATATATATATATATACTATATATATATATATATATATACTATATATATATATATATATATATATATATATATTTATCTATATATATATATATATATATATATATATATATATATATAGTATATATAATATTATATATATATATATGTGTAGCCACACACATAATGATCGTTAATTAGTGTTTGACTGAAGCTGGAAAAAGTTCTAGAAAGAGTAAAATACTATATTCTTCAATAGCGCCCAAGACAACCGTGTCCTTGGCAAACATCTAACAAACAAGTACTCTAACGAGCAGGCATGCGTCAAATTTGAAACCTGACTCGACAATTTACCTGTAAGACAAGATACATTCAGTTGCACCCCTTCATAAAATATAAATAAAACATAAATCTTCCCAGTGATTTCGACGAGCTGATTGGGACGAGTTGTCCTTCATTTTCTTCGACATAATTAATTAAACGTACCCACCTCTTCGCAGTGAGGAATAATATTCATCACATTGGGGAATCCGCTTGCGTTCTTTACACCCGTAATTTAATTAGAAGTTGTTCACACGCGGGGGAATTTTAAATTAATAACAGACAAAGAACACTAAATTAGCCAAGCGCGGTATGTGTATTTGATATCAGCTGGCAGTGTGATACATCCGAAGGTGATTGCCAGAGAGCTGAGTTTGTTTGTATGTATATGTGTATGTATACATATATATACATACACACATATTGTCATTTGCCTATATTCCGAATTATAGATTATCATTGTGAGAGATTTTAGGAGGATGGTAGAATTAATATATATAATATATATATATAATATATATATATATATATATATATATATATATATATACACCTTCGATTTCCAAAGGTTCATAATCCTATAGAGCCCGTTCAAGTGCGCAGGCGCATGTGAGTCTGTCCTTCTAGCGAACTGAAACGCCAGTAAAACTCGCAGTTCACTAAACTTACAAAATATTCTCTTCATTAACTAAGACCCATTCTGAGTTAACGTTAGGCCTACTGCAAAGTCTTCAGAACATGATGCATAGGATGGGAGTTCCCTCGGCTAATAAGACACGGAATTACAATAGTTAGGTCAGGTCAAATGAAGTTAGGAAGGAAATCTGCTAGGCCTACTTCATAGATGTCTCTATTAGTGAGCAATGCAGCAATCTCCAACCCCCCTTCTCTCTCTCTCTCTCTCTCTCTCTCTACATATGTTACAATAACACTTTAGGACTGATTGACTGATTGATTGATTGATTAGCTTCAGTAAACTGACTTTACAAAAATCATGGTCATGAGAAAACACATGCAAACACACACACACTCATATACATGCAAACACACACACATATACAGTATTAATCCATATTTTTATCTTCAGTCGAATATTTATCTATGCTTCTAAACGGCCAATTCTATCTTCTGAAATCTTGCCGAACACACTTTCTAGACTTCCAGTAATCTGTGAATAAATAAAAAAAATATTTTTTTGGGAAAATCTACTGACCAGAGCTGAGTTGCAATCCGCAACGAAAACTTTTTCCATAAAGTAAAAAAAATAATGAAAGCAACTACTGAATGAGGAAAATGCATGCCATTATTATTATTATTATTATTATTATTATTATTATTATTATTATTATTATTATTATTATTATTATTATTCAGAAGATGAACTCTATTCATATGGAACAAATCCACAAGGGGTTATTAGACTTGAAATTCAAGCTTCCAAAGAATACAGCGTTCGTTTTAAAGAAATAACAGAAGGTAACAGGAAAAACAGAAAAAGAGAACACCTATTAAAAAATATTTAACAAATTGATAAATTATTACATAGATGGAAATGGAAGCAAATTCTTGAAATACAATGGTGGGAATTTTTAGGGTAGTAATGCATGGAGGGTTATAATAAAAAAAAGGAACATCCATAGACTATCTTAAACAACAAATAATTATAAAAGCATAGAAAGGATCTAGGAGGACATAAGGAAGGATACCCCAAGCACAAGATGATGATCATCCTACGAGGGTCCTACCATGGCCACCGAGAGAGAAGGCCGGCTCGATGGGGGCGCGAAGCAGGGAAGGTAGTCCGATGGTTGTGCTTTAATCCGCATCTCGGATAAAACTTTCTTAAACATTTGTTTTTGATGCCCTCTTGACTTCCTATGGTATAATTGATAATCACTCATAGGAAATAGAAGAAATTACTTGTGGATTGATATATAAAAGAATTAATTTATGGATGATAAATAAAAGAAGTAGTTTAAGGATGATAGAATTATAATGCTAGTAAAAAAAAATAGTACATCAAGATAAGTTATATACATGTAAGTAAACAAAAAGAAGCAGTGACTTTACAAAGCATAATCATAATCATAAATTGGTGCTATAAATATGGAATAAACAAAAATAAAAAAATAATGATAATTTACTCTCTAAATGATTGATTTGAAATGCTGGAAGTATTATTTTCTTTTTTCGTAACAGTCTCAACTTTCTTTTTTGGTTAAGTTTTTTCTTGCTACAATCGAGTTATTTTCCTGACAACAATAATTATTCATTAATACATTTGTAGAAGCCCATATCATCATTTTCTCTATCTGTTCAGTGCTGTGTCCTGAGTCGCAAAATTCATTTGGAGACAGAGCCTCATCGTCTACAAGAATATTATATATGAGTGCTGGGGCAAAATTTCTCTGGTCATTAAAAGTTCTGAATTGAGGTATTTGTGTTAATTTATTGATTATTATATAACAATACATAACAATATTTGCTGCCGTATCATGAGGATATAATAAAGAGCCCCTACTAATTCCCGAAAGATATCTGTGATTTTCTGGAAGATACTCACCGCATCCTGGCGCTCCAGTGATCATTTCTTTGCAAGAATTACATTTCCCTTTTTTGTAAACAGAATAACAACAGTAGCCTGCTAAATATGTGATTATTGGAAAATACCCCTTTGCAATTGTCAATATCGTTCTTGTGTTACTTGCAAAGATATGTCACGCAGAGTACCTTTTACAGTATGAGTGGTTTCTAAAATATCATTCCAATAATTTCGTTCATTAATGGCTACATGTACTGCTCTGTCATGGAATGGTAATTTTTGTTTAAGAACAGACATCATCCTCAGCTTCTTTTCACATTCAAAACACCTGCCGTACAGAAATATTGTAGTGGCCACCTGCAAGCTGTCGATATTGCCCAAACCTGGACTCGAGATTGTCAGTTTGAAATTTCCCTGTCAACACATACTCCATATGAAACTCAGTCAGGCAGTACTTTGTTATCTCTAACATCGCACTGGTTGTATGTTTCAATGCTGTGAACGTCTCTTTTGGTTAATGTCCCACCGAATTCTTTAGTTTCATCCCAAATTTCCAGCCAAGCAATAAAAATCTTTCAGATACTGAAACTTTGCGTCGTCGCTATTATTAGTCATGGGGGTGGCATATTCGTGATTCAGTCTTTTCCTTTAAATGGACTTTTTATTTTCATTCATTATTGTCCACCAAGTATAAAAAATCTTTATATATTCAGAGACGTGTGCAAAATAAGGTAAGCAGTGATTTTTACCCACAGTTAGCAATGCCTGAATCACATATTCATTAAATATCTGTAATACTAAATTAACATTTTGTTTTTCAAAGCTTGAGGGAGACAATGCTTTTAACGAGAGCTTATATGAATGTTTCAAAAGTGAGCCTCCTCTACTTTTGAAGTTATTCAAAGTACTAAAAGGTGCATAGTAAAGTTGTGTTTGTACGATATTTTCAATGGAGAGGGAGGAAACTTCATTGTTTTTTGGTCGTATCTTTTTGGGCTACCCAGTTATTTCTTATACATTTCAACAAATGCACGGAATCATACATAAAGAAGAGAGGCCTACCACTCTGACTAGGATGATGATACACAATTGATAATTTTGGTTTGGTGGGTGGGCAAAAAATGACATAGCTTTTCCATTAATGGCATTGTTATCGGTCACAACACAGAATACTGTAAAGCCTATTTCTTCCAATCCAATGATTATTTTCTTCAATATATTATGCAAAGTTTGGGCTTTCATACACTTAGTAGGAATAATATGCACAACATCCTTGAATTTTGACCGTACGCTATTTAACATAAAAACAAATGCGCTTGTTGCAGCCTCGCTGCTATCAAAGGCTGAGCCAACAATATTTCCCCCTTTATAATCAAAATAGGGTTTAAGATGAATTTCATCAACCATCAGGATCACTACTTTGTCATTGGGCAATAATGATTTATACTTATTTTTGATGTACATCAAGAAATTTGTATCATCTTGTTCCGTGGCCGGACTGAATTTTTGAAACAAACACCCTTTTTATAGTGGAGTAGCTAGGTAATATAAGAAATTTCTTATCTCTCAAGAGCCTGTATCCCTGGGGAGAACAATTATAGAAGACAGAATATCACTCTAACTCAGATGAATAATCCAACTTATTAAGAGTCATTAAATGCAGTGTTTTTCACACAAACAAATTTCAGTACGGTAGAATGTTTGAATGATGGCGGTTCATCTAAAAGAATGGATAAAAATGAAATCACCAAACTGAATAACACTAATGCTGTTGCAAGTTTTTGAACTTCTTTTATAGCTATCCGCTCTACTTAAGTTATCCAATATCTTTTCAAGTGTATTAGTATCATGAACTTCTACGGGAATCTTGAAGTCCCTAATCGATTTACTTCAGTGTCTTGAACGAAAGCTTGCACTTCGCAGTTATTCTTTATCATTAGGGATAAAATTATTTTTGGGTACGGGAATTGCGCAACACGACAAATTGAAAGTCCCTCATTTTTTTTATTTTTTATCAAAGTTCAATACTGAGTATCTAAAAAACGTAGCTTCCCAACAAGTTCATCAACAGAACTGAATAGCTAGAATTTGAATACAAAATGTCTACTGCAACACTCTCTGCTATTGCAGCCTGCATCGCTGATTGCTCCTTCCTTGCTCTCTTCGAATCTGGAGATTCTCTTCGATGCGATGGCCCGGACAGATACGAGGGACAGTTCGGTAACTGAGATGGAATGGCACCTTCACGAAGTTGTTGGCAATTTTCAGTTTTGTAGTTGAGGTTGTGCCAGTACTTTTGTCATAACAGGATTTTTTTTTCCCATATAACATCCTCTGGGCGCGAAATGTAAACTGCCAAACCTGAAAACAGATTTGCAGTATATTAAAACTATTGCCCATTAACGAATATTGAAGTGTCCGAATATCTCAAATAAATACAGCATGTGATTAATGCAAATGTAGCTGTATGTCCATGATCCTCCTAAGCTAACGTATATTGATTTTATTAGCAAAACACTACACCAATATTCCAGAAACGATATTATAATTTCAATAGTAATGAGGTAAATGTCAAGTGTATTTTGTATACTCACTTTGCTATATTTGGTCGGGGTGTAGCTTCTCGTTTTATGGCTCGTATCCATCTTGCTGCGAGTTCTTCATTCTTGGGGAAAGAAAATATGTTGACTTGGGCCCTGTCTCGTAATTCCCCTTGCAATTTGGGACAACACAATGATAAGGCATCGTCGCAGAAACACTCGCAAACTTATGTTCACTATCAATATCCCTTTTGGTCTACAAATAACGCAAAAAAGATGGTAATTCACTCGAAAAAAATCAGCGGTGTGACCCCTTCTGAATTTAGAGCAGTACTAAAGCAGGTAGTCTGACTGACCGTAGGTCTAGGTCAGTCGGACTACCTTTGCTTGGGAAAACCCTGATGACGTTTAATCCGCTAGGCCTTCTCTCTCGGTGGCCATGGTCCTATACCATCAAGTCCAAATAAGCCTAGGATCAGGAGAACGGCATGACCCGTGTTTAAAAGGTCATAAAACGGGGAGGCTGAACGAGAGGAGAGGACTGGATCTGGGTCTAGAGTCCTGTAGGAGTAACCTCGCAGGGATAAAAGAATGACCTTAGGCGAAGGATAAAAAACGGAACAGGATTCTGCCGAGAGAATTTTTCTGTTAATTTTGTGAATGTGAGGTTATGACTGAGAGGTAGAATGGGTGTGGGTATACTCGCAGAGTCGTATAGGAGTTATCTCGCAGGAATAAAGAGTAAAAAGTGTCCTTTGGCGAAGGACACTAAAAACTGAACATAATTCTCCCAAGGAAATTGTTTAAATTTTTTTAATTTTTTGTATATGTTGTTATAACTGACAGCTGGATTCCATTTTATGTCATTTGCCCTTATTCATAACTTACAACTCACTGTTTATGTATATGGTAAAGCAAGAGAAAATGGAGATTTATGAATACTAGTTAGCATCTTTAAAAAGAACATTGTGGCTCCCCAACACAATATCATACATTCTCTCCAACACAATATCATACATTCTCTCCAACACAATATCATCCATTCTTTTTCCAAACCAACAATATCATACATTCATTTCCAACACAATATCATACATTCTCTCCAACACAATATCATACATTCTCTCCAACACAATATCATACATTCTCTCCAACACAATATCATACATTCTCTCCAACACAATATCATACATTCTCTCCAACACAATATCATACATTATGCTTTGCAAGCATCGGCAATCAAATCTTACCGAACAGTTGTTGACTTCTCATATATTAATCAATCTTTGTTTCTTTCATCAGCTCTCGTGTGAACCCGTCGATAACGTGAACAGATTCAGTCCTGTTAGAGACAGCTGCTTCTCTGGCTATAACCTCCTTATGTAGTATATGTCAATAATTCCACGCTTGCATATTTTAGATGATTTTCTGCTCGTTACTCGACACAGCTGCGTTCCTTCTGCTACAATAAATAAAGTCTTTAATTGCCACCTGTTAAATATGAATTGTTCACTGGTACACTACGCAATTCTCTCTCTCTCTCTCTCTCTCTCGGCGTCGGTGACCCTGGTAGTTGTGACGCCAAAAAACCCACAATCAATCAATCAATAAATCTCTCTCTCTCTCTCTCTCTCTCTCTCTCTCTCTCTCTCTCTCTCTCTCTCTGTATGCGTGTGTATTAAGCTTTTTCTCCTAACAGCTGGTGGCTCAAAGATTTTTTTTTTTAATCTGCTGAATTGTGGATGAATCTGTATAAGGACGTTCCACTGCACTCGTCATTTCATAAGATCTTCAGCAGTGTGTGGAATACCTCCCCCCCCCTCTCCCTCTCCCTCCCCTACACACTGAAACCATTCAACATGGATTCTGCATGCACTATCTCACCGTTTAGATACCGAGGCACATCCTTTGTAATACCTCCATCGATCTTGTTTTTCTTTTTTCCTGCCTTCCAACACTTTGGAATTATATTTTCTTTGTCAGTTATAGGACCACCTATCATGCTCCATTCTTTTCACGTGCTTATATACCATTTCAAATCACTTTCATCCATACTTCCACTAACACTAAACTTTTTCAAAGAAAACTCATAATCACATGAGTCAATAAAATGGAAAAGTAACTCCACAATAATATGTCTGTTTGATCTTGTTATTTAAAATACAAAGCAGAAAGCATTCGATGACCTGCCCGGTCCTCCTTGTCAATCTGATTGACAAGGAGGGCCGTGCAGGCCATCGAAAGCTTTCTGTTTTGTATTTTGAATAACAAAATCAAACAGACATATTATTGTGTATTTACTTTTCCACTAAACATTTTTGCCATTCACTCTACATCCATCTTTATAGTTAAGAACGCAGAAAATATACGTTACTTTGCACTGCAGCATTGCATAGACGATAGGATGTTTTGAAAAAAAAAAAAAAACAAGGAAACTAAATATACATATCTCAATGTAGCTAAGAGTGCAGAAACTTGTAATCTTTTACTGCAACATTGGACAGCTGAGGACGACACTAACAAAAAAGGTAGAGAAAATCTACTTAAATACGTTTTGCCAAGGCTGGCAAAATTGTAATCCTGCAATGCAACATTGCACAGTTGAGGTACACCTTTTCAACAGCAAAGATATATAAAAAATAACATCTCTACATATTCAAGACTGAAGAGCTGTGTAAGCCTGCACTGCAAAATGGCACAGGCGATAAAGAAATAAAAAAAAGCAAACGCAATCCTATCTTGTTAGCCACCCACCCACCCCAGTTTTTTTTTTTATTCAGTGAGATTACCAAAAACAGAAAAATAAAAAAAACGACGGAAAAAGATTCCATTAAGGGTAATATTTCTCGTCGGAAATGCAATACCAGAGAGCGCATGAAATATACCAGAGTGCGTTACATTGGCTTTTAGCGATTTGGTGGTTAAACCAATAGGAAATATGACTGTGGGTAAAAAAAAATCTTTTTAAAAGAGTTCTACATTTTTTCGTAATTGCTGTCCGGTTTAGCATATGTGGTTATTAAACCTCACGTTGACCAGAGACTCATCAAAGGTTAGTTTTTAAAAATATTTTTTTAAAGTGAAACAGAACGTATTTTTAGCGGATATTGTTAACTATTGACTAATTCGCCTCTATGGATGTGAAGTGGTTGAATGCTGATGACTGTAACGATGAGTGATTGAAATCGTATAAATGATATATAATAAAACTTATAGTTTGAGAAATGTGGAGATATGCAGAGAGTGAATAATGTAAAGTTTTGTGTACGTAGGTCACAGGATGGTTCATTCATAGTAATTTGAAAAGGTTTGGGGACGTGGAGAAAATGGAGGGTGATAGGTGTAAAATGCCAGTGAGTAGCGCAGTGTCTGTGTAGGGGAGTCAACACTGCTGATGAGACTTCAGTATACTATGTGTATCAAGTGACAGTGCTGTGGAATTTTACTGTAAGTCTTTTTGCTGTCAGGGGAAACAGCTTAACAGAGAGAGAGAGAGAGAGAGAGAGAGAGAGAGAGAGAGAGAGAGAGAGAGAGAAAATGTGGAATTTTACTGTAAGGCGTTAGTCTTTTGTGGGGGGGGGGGGGGTACTTGCTTATAGGAGAGACAGCTTAACATAAAGAGAGAGAGAGAGAGAGAGAGCGAGAGAGAGAGAGAGAGAGAGAGAGAGAGAGGATGCTCAGTTTACTTGCGTGAACAATACTTTACCTTCAATTTGTCCTACTCTCAATATCCACATGACTTTAATTAATGTTTATCGAGAGAGAGAAGAGAGAGAGAGAGAGAGAGAGAGAGAGAGAGAGAGAGAGAGAGATTGGCTTACCTGAGGGAACAATACTTTCCCTTCCTATGCCCTACGTTTAATTCCCCCACGACTTTTATCAAGGTTTATCAAGTCAATCTTCTTGGCACAAGGCAAAGAAAGAATGATATTATTTTTCTCGAATTCCTTTAGTCAACAAAACCGTCGCTTTTAACTAAATGCACCGAGATGCAAATGAGAGAAGAAGAAAAGCAGCATTTAAAGGATTCTAAATTTTTACTCTACTTTTTACTGTACAACAGTTACTCCTTCACAGAGTTGCAGACATTGCAAAAAAAATATTACCTTTTTATTTTCTTCTCTTTCTCCCTAAAGCTTGGACGAAATCTACGAAAAGAATGGGAAGAATTTTTGGGGTGATACATTTGGGGAATGGAGGAAAAACTTATGAAAAAAAGGAGATAAAGTTGAAAATACAGGAAGAAGAAGAAGGGGATTGAATGAAAAAATTCACACCTGCAAGCGACCCATTTTTCATGCCTTGGGGAAGGAGAAAGATGAGGATGAGAGAGAGAGAGAGAGAGAGAGAGGACCGAGAGAGAGAGAGAGAGAGAGAGAGAGAGAGAGAGAGAGAGTATATAAGATCTTAAAGAAGATATTTCACATTGATTTCATACAGTGATCCCACATGAAATATTCCCGATTAGACTAAAATACTAGGTATATATAATTTTGTTAAAAATACCATTGCTATACTTCCCATATTGAAATTAAAAAATATGTATATTTTTTTTCATCTGTGGTTTTCCTAACTGGAGGGAAAGATGGTTTGAGGGAATATGGCTATATGTATGTGTATATATATATATATATATATATATATATATATATATATATATATATATATATATATATTATATATATATATGATATATATATATATATATATATATATATATATATATATATATATATATATATACATATACTTAGTATATATTTATGTACAATTTCCTTTGTACAAACGTCACGACAAATTCGTTTAAGATACAGTCATTTTATTACAAAAATGACCAAAAAAAGTTTTAGGAGAGAGAGAGAGAGAGAGAGAGAGAGAGAGAGAGAGAGAGAGAGAGAGAGAGAGATATCACTACATAACTGGTTGAGTACCGATTCCAAAACGGAGTTTATCTGATATCTGAAATACCAGCACACACACATCCTCATGTGCACAAGACAAAACAGAAAACACCTTTAAACCTTTTTCTTGCGTTCTTCGAGGAGCACTTTAGGAACCAGACAAAATTCTCCTGAGGGAGGTTTGGGGAGATCGTGCGAAAGAGGCAGCGAAAAAACCCAGAGTAAACATTGTCAGCAGTGGGGAAGGGTGAAAAGAGGTATGTGGTTAAAAAACCACAGAACTAAGTGACTTCTTGTCAATGTCTAGTGGGAGAACTAGTGTAGAGTATAAGATGACACAATTAAGAACAGAGAACATTTACCAATAGTTCTGATATCTTATATTTTCATTCTGGCTAAAGCTAATAAGGTGAAGAAATCGGTTTTTAAATCCTAATTTTTTAGAGCATTATACATATTTATCCCTAAATATATCATTGACATAGCCTGATATTGTTGTAGATAGTGCTTGTAGAAGAAAAAATAGATATTCTAATACTAACATTTGGGAAAAACACAACACTATAAAACCAGTCCCTTTTACCAATAATAATTTTAAAGATATTCCCATTTCCATAAAAATGTTTAAACCTCTAGCTTTTAATTTTTAAATGAAGCACACACACACACACACATATATATATATCTATATATATATATATATATATATATATATATAGTATATATATATATATATATATATAATGTACGAGAACATGTTCTAAACACGCCAGTAATTGTGGCAAACATATATATATATATATATATATATATATATATATATATATATATATATATATATATATATATATTATATATATATATATATATAATGTACCAGAACATGTTCTAAACACGCCAGTAATTTGTCGCCAGCATATCATAAACATGTTGAAAACAAGAGGACGACGTTCATTGGAGAATTAATATTTGACCAAAA
Source organism: Macrobrachium nipponense (assembly GCF_015104395.2). NCBI lineage: Eukaryota > Metazoa > Arthropoda > Malacostraca > Decapoda > Palaemonidae > Macrobrachium > Macrobrachium nipponense. The sequence continues at coordinate 53,996,265 of NC_061094.1, forward strand.
TTATGCAATCGTACGAAGCATTAGCTAGTAGCACTACGGCAAAACGATTCGGTAAAATAATTAATTTCACAACAGAAATGGAAAATGCAATTTTGAGTTCCAAAAACTCATTCGTGTGCTTTCATCTGTAACTAAAATATCGCTAATATGATATCTAGATCACTGAGAAGTTTAATGGCCACGTATATAATATTGGCCTATAATTGCGGGAAAAAGTTTTAACTATTTTTAATAATAATACCTGCCGGTGGGTTACCATCCCCACCTCGCTAATAAGCCAACAACGCAGTTTTAATTTTAATTCCATTCGCTTTTCGAAATGACACTTTTTAAATTAAAAGTTTGTAAGTGTAGACTATATGGACTTATTATATTCTGAAATATTCCCAGATATGCATGCTATGTCATTATTTCAAAATGGCATCTTTTACTTGTTGTCATTTCATTGTAAGTTGATGATCACCATACAAATTAGAAACTGTAAAATTGCAGATTAATCATTTACAAAGCTCAACATAACTCAGTTGTACAAAAATTTGCAGATTAATCATTTATAAAGCTCAACACAACTCAGTTGTAGTCCTACTGCTCTGCATTTGTATCAAGACTCTTATTTATATATATACAATTTTTTTAAAAGGATATAAATTTTAGTTGAAGACACATTACATAATCATTTGGTTTCATAAAGTCTGGATGGTTTATAACCAACTGCTGTATGAATTCAAAACTTATTTTGACGTATTCTTAGTTTTTATTGTCATAATGAATTTGGATCCTTGAAAAAGTACATAAAGTCTGGATAGTTTATAACTAACTGTTATATGAATACAATCCTTATTCCTACTCATTCTTAGTTATAATGTATTCGGATACTTAAAACTCTAAACAATTTTGTGCCACTCGTCAGAAATTATACGTAACTATCAGACCTAGACAAAAGAACGTTCTTTTACCCATCTTGGACCATCCAAAATCATTATGGAAAATGACTGATTATATATGAATACAGTTTAATATGAAAATAATATAAAACAGCACGGGAAGAACGCCAAGCTCACCTCATGCGAAAGACTGAACATCAACATGGATACAACATCATAACATCAGCCGGAACTGGGGTGAGTCGATCTTAATTAAGTCCCCACAAGATATATATACTCTCTCTCTCTCTCTCTCTCTCTCTCTCTCTCTCTCTCTCTCTCTCTCTCTCTCTCTCTCGTGTTAAACAATTTGTTGTGAAGACTAGAGATACAAGACACAGTAAAAAACACAGCATAAACCCAAGAGACTTAAATCACTCGTATGTTTCTTGTGTGTGTGTGTGTGTGTGTGTGTGTATGAGAGAGAGAGAGAGAGAGAGAGAGAGAGAGAGAAGAGACAGATTCTTACAATACTTGGGATAACCCTAGGAGATTTAAATCACTCGTCTCTAGCGTATTAAAGAGAGAGAGAGAGAGAGAGAGAGAGAGAGAGAGAGAGAGAAGCACTGTTAAACACATAGGATAGCCCCTAGAGTTTTAAATCACTCCCCTAATGCTTCTCAAAAAGGAGATCGAGCGAGAGAGGGAGAGAGAGAGGTTAGGGAGAGAGAGGGTTTATGAAAAACATATTATACAGAAACCTCTATTTCTTCTTTAAACTTGGCAGTTCTGTTCTATTCTCAGGGTCTCAGGAGAAATCTAGAGTCAACCCTCTTTATTGAATACAACAGCTGTCAAAATTTCTCTGACGTTCTCCTCAATAAACTTACTTTTTGAATAATTTTTTTTACGTAAAATACGGAGACATTTATTTTATTCAATACGTTGTATTGTCTTCAAAGACTTATCTATAAAGGGTCTGTCAGTAGATGATTTAAGAAAAATAAATGCCATACAACTTGTATCTTGACGTTTCTCTCTTACAGAACAACGAATATATATATATATATATATATATATATATATAATATATATATATATATAATATATATATATATATATATAATAATACATACTAATCTTATTTTTCTATTAGTAAGACTCATGTCACGAAACAATTATGTGGCATATACTTTTCTTAAATATATATTATCTATATATATATATATTATATATATATATGCTATATATATTTATATATTTGCACACATATATATATATATATATTATATATATATATATATATATATATATATATACTATATATATATATATATATACAGCAAACCGAAATTAAATACGTGCATCCCTACTGAGAGAAAAATAAAAACAAGAAATCTCGCGTAGAAACAGAAAACAATACATATAATATGTGAAACTGCAAATCTCTTTCTCTCCAATAAATTAAAACAATAAAACTTTTAAGGAGAAATCCATCAGCAAATAAATAGAGGTAAATACAGTATCAGTAAATAAGAGAAGCAGGAAATGATCACATTATCGCCCGTGTTATGAAATAACTGAGCTCTCCAGAATTCATTTGCAAATATTGCCAACATATTTGGCACCGATTCCATCTAATAAAATAATAACATCGCAAAACGACGCATATTTCATTTCATTTTGGAGTAAAACACGACGGCCCCTTTTCGAAATGTTTGTTTAAGAGCAGAATCCCTTTTTAATTGGGATGATTAAGTGCTATTGGAAAAGGGATTAGCATAACATTGTATATTTTGGGATGATAAATATTAGTCTATCAATTACTGACCATCGGTCGGCTTAGGTCCTTCTTGATCTCTGGAAAAATATTAGCAAATTATGATGTTTATTTTACTCATTTTTTTTTATTTCTGCCTATGTCAGCCGGCAATATTTTTTTATTTTTTTTTATTTTTTTATTTTTATTTTTTTTTTTTAACCTGACTGAAGCTTCCTGCTCCCCAAGACGCTGTCTTGTATTCGAAAAGGGAAAGGTTAATTTCTTTAATTTCTTTACACTAAAAGGTCGCTCCAGACGTTTACATAAAAGCAAGAATATATTGAAAAGTTGGAAAAATGCAAAGAAAAAGAAAAATGAAACAAATGTCAAAGGAGTAAGATGAACAATATATAACCGAAAGTTATTGAACAGGAACACTCTGCATAAAGGAAGGTAAATTCGAAATGTCAAAAACAACTGAAAATGGAAACAAGTAAAATATTTACGAAATAAATAAAAAAAAATAAACGAAAAGAAATAGGTACACAACAAAAAGAGTAAAAAAATTAACAAACTCAACGAGGATGACGGGAACATCAAGGAAAAACAATTAAAACAAGAAACAGAGGAGAATGGAGGAACGAGAGAGAATTCTGACAGAATGATTGCATTAACGGATAGCAAAGGAGAGGAGGAAGAACACAGGAGAGTGGAAGAGAGTCATTGAAAAATCCCTGGCGAGAAGACAGACGTTTCCATTCAAGTTCCAACAGTTTATTTCACATGGAAGAGATTGAAAATCTGGGAGGCAGTTTTCTGAGGGGACTGAGTTACCTCAGTTGTAGCAGAGGTGAGGACATTTTATACTCTGAATTCTGGGTTCCTCGAATCTAATGCTCAGCATTTCTTGAGACATTTTATTATAACCTGTCAGATCTGAGAATCCACACTTCGGATTTTGTCAACATTGAGTATCTTTACTTTTGTGTTGTTTTCAACCAACAGCATTAGGCTGCGTTTACACCAAGCGAATCGAATCGATTCAATTCATAACGATCAACACGATTCATGATTCGCCTTAATTCGTCACACTAATTTTAATATAACCGTTTACACCAAGCGAATCGTATCGATTCAATTCATGAAGAAGCAACACGATTCATGATTCGTCTCGATTCGCTACACTAATTTCAATGCAACTGTTTACACCGAGCAAAGTAAATCGATTCAGTCATGAGGAATCAACACGATTCATGATTCTTCTTGAATCGCGATTCGCCACACTAATTCCAATCCGTCTGTTTACACCAAGCCAATCAAATCGATTGAATTCATGAGGAATCAATATGATTTATGATTCCCCACACTAATGTATCCCTTTACACCAAGCGAATCGGCATGATTCTGAACTGACTCGATTCGCTTGGTGTAAACGGTTACATTGAAATTAGTGTGGTGAATTAAGACGAATCGTATCTATTCTTCATGAATTGAATCGATTCGATTCGCTTGGTGTAAACGCAGCCCAAGTTAGAAGTAGAGTTTGATTCTGATTCCTAAGTAAATCATCCAATTGGATTTAGTGTTCTCTTCCTTAAGTGTGGAATTAAGACACCATTTCCGAAATATTTTCTTTAAATCCCATTTTCTCCAAATTCTAATATGATAAATTACCTCAGTTGATTTTTTTTACCTTGCGCATAATGATGAGTTTCTGCAACTTAGGAACAGCGAAACAATGTATAAACAAGTTACAACAAACAGCGAAACAATCAATAAATAACTTAGGGACAGCGAAACAACATATAAACGGACTTAAGAACAACGAAACACTCTATTAACAACACAGTAACAACGAAAGAATGTATATACAACTTCCTAACCGCGAAACAATATACAAACAACTTAGGAGCAGCGAAACAACATGCAGACAGATTTAGGAACAACGAAACACTTTACGAACAACTTAAGAACAACGAAAAATGAAATACATCTAGTAGTATCTTCATTCGTATTCTCTAAACCTCCATTTCTCTTCATTATACCCACGAGATTGCATCATTACAAAAGAAGAGAGAGAGAGAGAGAGAGAGAGAGAGAGAGAGAGAGAGAGAGAGAGAGAGAACCAGTCATCCGTTGAGCAATTTCAATTAACCCCCCCCCCCCCCCCACCCCAAATCAGACACTGATGCAACGACAGACTTGGAGTCTAATTAGTTAAACGGAGAAGAGCCTAGGCGGCTAATTCGAGCTTGGGGTTTAAAAGCTATTCAAGTTTATAATGGTCTAATATGGTGTGCTTGGGATGGACATAAAGTGTTGTGATGGTGCTGTTATAGTCACCATTGTCACTATCATCAGCATTACTCTTAGCTTCTTACATTTTATCACTATTATCATCATTAAGTTTATTCTTGTACGACATTGTTATATTTCACGAGCCAGGATATCATAGATGATCGTGGAAGTGAAATATTGTATTTAGGCAAATGAATGATGACATTGGTGAACAAACACAAAAGCATAAGAGAAATCTCTCTCTCTCTCTCTCTCTCTCTCTCTCTCTCTCTCTCTCTCTCTCTCATTATCATCATCATCATTATTATAAGCTTTCTTCTCTCTCTCATCATTATCATCATCATCATTTTGATAAAAAATTCCAAAATTATATGTTGAAGTATATTTCTATGTAAAAAACAACGACTTTCGAACACCACCTGAACGGTGTTCCACATCAGTGTAGATATTAAAATGTACAGTTAGAGGGTAGTTTCCTCCTGAAGAGCATCTAACGTCTACGAACGGTGTTCGAAAGTCTGTTTTTTGCAAAGAAACATATTTTAACACATAATTATGGATTTTTTAACAATTTTTTCTTCACGAGATTGTGAATTTCTTAAATCATCATTATTATAAGCTTTCTTTTATTATAGTTTCTATGTGTAATAATTGACAGGTTACTGAATTTAAAATTCGTGTTCATGAGACAAAGCTTTTCAAATAACTTATTCACTTATGAAGCTGGAGACCCGTTTTTCCACGCCAGAGAGAAGACGAACTCATAATAAATCTATATAATCTCTGAAATATAAGAAACATTTTCTATACAGACCAGGAAAAATGTTGAGGGAAAAAAATCATGTCGCTAAACATGACAACCTCATCAAAATTTGACAGGCGAGCAGATCTGCTTCTCCCTTTAACTTATTGCATTAACTTCTCTCACATCATACGTCGTTCTTGGAAACTGACGCTGTTGAATATGCTTAGGAGAGCTAGAACCTGGCCTGGAAGGGTTACCCCCCCCCCCCCCTTCCTTCTCTGCTCTCTCTCTCTCTCTCTCGCTTCATCTCTCTCTCTCTCTCTCTCTCTCTCTCTCATCCTTTTAATGCCGCAAAAAAACAACAAGGCTTTCTTTGTTTTGTGGTAGAAGTAGCTTGGCTAATTGCCCCCCCGGGTGCCTCGGGCTCTCGAAAGGGTAAAAAATCGGATTGCGCGGCTTTGGCCGACTAAAACGGAGCCGTAGTTACAGAATTAAAAACAATGTCATAATTATTTTGAATTTCAGTCTCCGCTTCAAATTTTGAGCGTCGGTCCTTTTGGAGACATGTAGCGAAACTGTAATCGTAGGGGCATGAAATTCTCAGAAATACGAGGAACTGTTTGCAATAATATATAAATGGTATTTTGTACTAAGTTATATTACCCTTTATAGAGGACGAACTCTTGAGTTCAATTATCACTTTAAAAAAGTTTATCCAGATTTTGCATTTTTTTTATCTATTTACCTGGGTAAATTTCTCTTTACAAGCTCCTATTACAATAATGGGGCGTTAACCAAATTTTATGCTGCTTCTATGGCAGCCATTATTAGCTTGAAGGCTTCCTGGACCAGTTGGAGTCTTCTCTTCTTCCCAGCGTTTACCATTTTTATATGGGGGTCGCCGTTCGGATGAGCCGTTTCCATCTATTTATATCTTGCACTTCTGCCTCATCAATTCCCTTCTCATGTAAATCTCCTCTCACACAGTCCTTCACTCTCTTCGGTCTCCCTCTCTTTCTTCTTCCTTGCACCTCCACTCCCATAGTATGTCCTCCCAGCGTGGTCCTCATCTCTCCTCAACAGGTGTCCATACCATCTCAGCCTCCCCTCCTGCACTTTCTTTGATACTTCCACCACCTTAGTTGACCCCCTTATGTAGTCATTTCTGATCCTATCCACTCTTGTTTCTTACCCCAGACATCCACCTAAGCATTCTCATTTCTGCCACATCCATCTTCTTCTGCTCTGCTTTTCTCATGCTTGCTGTTTCGTACCATACAGCATTGCTGTTCTTACCACCGTCTTGTGAAATTTTCCTTTTAACCTAAGCGGCACTCTTTTGTCACAAAGAACTCCCGAGGCGCTCTCCAGTTGTTCCAGCCTGCCTGTACCCGATGTTTTACTTCTTCTTCCATACTTCCTCCAGCGTTAACAAAAGATCCCAAATACTTAAACTTATCAACTCTCCTTATTTGCTCTCCACCAAGCTGAATACTTTCTCTATCATCCCCCTCAGTGGTGGTACACATATATTCTGTCTTGGATCTACTTATTCTCATTCCTCTGTCCTCCAGTACTTGTCTTCCATCTTTCCAATTTCACTTCCAGATCTTCCTGCTCTCTGCACACAGAACAATATCATCCGCATACAATATGTTCCATGGTACTGTCTCCCTTACTTCCTCTATTATAACATCCATCACTATGTTTAAAGATAAATGGGCTCAGAGCCGACCCCTGGTGTAATCCTACTCTCACCTCAAAACCTTCGTCTCCCCACACTGCTCCTCACTCTGGTAAATAAATACATTCCGGTACATCTCTTGTATCAATCGCACATACTTCTCTGGCACCATCTTCTCCCTCAGGCTCCTCCATACCTCTTGTCTCGGGACTCTGTCATAAGCCTTTTCAAGGTCAATGAATACCATATGTAGGTCCCTTTGTCTTTCCCCGAATTTCTCCATTATTTGCCTCAGACAAAATATACCATCTGTTGTTCCCCTTCCCTTCATAAATCCCCATCTGCTCTTTACCTATTGTACTTCTTCTCTCAGTCTAGCATCTATCATCCTTTCCAGTATCTTCAAAGTGGTGGGACATCAATTTAATGCCCCTATAATTACCACACTCTTGGACATCGCCTTTCCCGTTAAAAAATTGGGATCAATATACTCCCACGCCACTCATTTGGTATCTTTTCCTGTTCAAGGAATCTTTATCATAAGATCGTACAGTATATCCACTCCTTCATCTCCTAATGCTTTTCCATGCCTCCACCGGGATCATGTCTGGTCCGGTTGCCTTCCCATTCGTTCATCTTCTTCAGTGCATTTAGTACCTCTTGCCTAGAAAACCTCATTACCATGCCAATGTTCACTTGCCCATCCTCTCTTATTAGTCTATTATTTTCTTCATTTAACAACTGTTCGAAATATTCTTTCCATCTCTTCACAATGTCTTCCTCCTTTCTAAGCACTACACCCTCTTGATTCTTTATTTGTTTGATGTGTGTTATATCTTTGGTGCTCTTATTTCTAGCCTTTGATAGCTTCATCATCTTCTTTAATCCTTCCTTTGTCCCCCAGCTCATATACACATCATCATACGACTTTGCTTTAGCTTGGGCTACCACCTTTTTCACCACCTTGTTTTTCTCTCTGTACCTATTTCTGTCTTCCACTGACTGTGACTCTTTCCCTTCTTTTCTTTGCCTCCTTCTTATCTTTTACTACTTCTCAATGTCTTCATCCCACCACCAACTATCCTTTTCTTCCCATATGATACCAGATGTCTCTCCTAGCAGCTCCTTTCCATGCCTTCTTATTACTGCTGCATTTCGTGCCCACCATTCTTGAACATCTTCAATCCCTATATCAATATCCTCCAAAACCCTCCTCTTAAACTCTCTCTTCTTATCCACTTCCTTCTGTAATTCGTACCATTTAATTTTCCTTATCCCTTTAGCTTTGGTTTTTCTTTCCTTTTCAACTTCAAAGTCCATACATAGCAGCCTGTGTTGGGGGGCTACATGGTCGCCTGGAATAACTTTGCAGTTCTTGACCTCCACCAGATTTATCCTTTTATACAAGAAATAGTCTATCTGGGAGAATCTTCCCCCACTCCTATATGTTATTAGGTGTTCCCTTTTCTTCTCAAAAAATGTGTTTACTATTGCCATGTCGAATGACACAGCAAAGTCCACTACACTCTCTCCTTCTGGGTTTCTCTCTCCAATTCCATGGCCCCCATGCACCCGCCCAATCGCCTCATTTTCACTTCCGACATGGCCATTCAAATCTGCCCCAACTATCACCCTCTCATGCTCTTCCAGTTCTTGCATTATTCCATCCATGTCTCTCCAGAAATTTCCCTTCTCTTCTTCTGTGCAACCAACTTGTGGTGCATATGCGCTTATAATATTCAGAATCTCTCCTCCATAACATATCTTCAATCTGATGATACGGTCATTCTTTCTATGCACTTCATTACCGAGTTCTTTAGTTCACTAGACAGTACTATGCCAACTCCATTTCTACCTTGTTTATTTGCTCCACTATAATATAGCTTATATCCATCTCCCACTCTTTAGCTTTATTTCCTTTCCTTTCACCGCGTTTCTTGCACACACACAACATCTACTTTCTTTTCTCTCATCAAGTCAGCCAATTCTCTACCTCTCCAGTCATGGACCCAACATTTAGCTGACATACTCTGACCCAATGTGAGCTCGCTTCTTTAGCTGCACCCGCTCCTGATGCAGTAGCCCTCGCCTTACCACAGAGTTAGGGCGATGTCTCTGTGCGTCGTTTACGGAGTACGCCCTAGCATTACCTCTTTCCATATTTCGGCTCATTCCATTTTTGGTTTTGGCACAGATTTTTACAGCCGATGCCTTCCTGACACCAACCCTCCCTATTTATCCGGGCTTGGGACCGGCACCCATAAGGACTTGGTTGCCCCCCCAGGTGGCTAGGTTCCTGGACCAGTTGGAGTAAATTCTCTTTAATTAGGAAGCATCACAATTTCTTCCAGAGTATACACACATCTCTCTCTCTCTCTCTCTCTCTCTCTCTCTCTCTCTCTCTCTCTCTCTCTTCACTTCTTAAATGAGTACAGGTAAGATACTTAGTAACGAACAAACTTTGTGTGAAATATATCAAGTATTTGACTAAAGCTTACGTACTTGAAAATTTGTATCGCTGGAATCATATGCTATACGCTATACTCCTCTAAGCTATAAAACCCACACGCTTTACACATATACACTATAATCATAATGCTAAATACATTATGCGTATTACACATATGAGTACAGCGATAAGCATATATGCTATACTTGTATGTGTAATATGCATATATTTTATACATTATACGTTATCCTCATCTACGCTATATACATATACCCTATACTCATGTATGATATTTACA
>NC_061094.1:54011363-54041363 GCF_015104395.2 Macrobrachium nipponense
AGAGAGAGAGAGAGAGAGAGAGAGAGAGAGAGGACTCTTTGTCTCGGTTCATTTCCTAAAGGGTAAAACAAAGTATCATAAAACATTTAATTTCGAACGTCTCATTTTGGAAAACAAAATTGATCTTGTAAAAAAGAAATGGAATAAACAGAAAACTTCAGAATTTTGTATTTCAATTTTCCTGGCTGACGTATAATAAAAAAAAAAAGAGCCTTTGAAATTCAAAATATACTTTTTATCGGACGAAGTGGAGAAAAATATCAGAAATGAATGAATTCTTTTCACACTCATCATTCCGTTCAATTTTAAATGGATTCGGTCGGATGATTTAAAATATATGGATTTTTTTTTGTATAAATAACCGTGAAAATCATTGAACCTTACGTGTGAAAGAAGACGCTACTCCTGACGTAAGTACAAATACAAAAATAATTCATATCATTTTGAAAGTTTCTTCGTTGGATGAACACAAGTTAATATTTCCTTTATCCGGGATTTAAAATAATAAAAACTAGAAAAAAAAAATCTCTGAGTTTTGCCCTTTTCTGTTTATGAAGGTAATACGATACAATTTGGAAAAGCAATTATTCAAATATTTACGTTTTCCTGTTTTACATTAATTGCGAATCAATAAATTTTAAAAAATCTAGGTCCCATCTATCCTGCAAGTAAAGTATGGTAACCACGTAACATTTGGGAAATCAGATCAAATCAACAATTGGCGATGAGAAGGTTTACAATCTATAAACATATCTTCAACGTAAACTTAATACCTTTACGATATTCTCAGAACCTCGTAGGGGATCAGTGCTGTCAGTGCACCTCACGCGGCGCCCTGTAGGCATTACTTTAGATTCTTAGCTGCATCCCTTTGGCCCCTAGACGCGATCCCTTGCATTCCTTTAACTGTATCTCCATTCGTATTCCATCTTATTTTCCATCCTCTCCTAACGATTATTTCAAATTGAATGTTTTCCTTTTATTAATTTCCCTTTCATTGCTACATGACCTCATGGGTCCCAACGCTTGGGCTCTACCTTAAATTTTATGGTTCACTCCAGTTTTTACAGACAAGACGATTCACTTTGAATCTTATTTTCCATCCTCTCCTAACAATCATTTCATATTGAAATCAAATCTTCTTATTTTTTTTATTTCCCTTCCATCGCTAATGACCTCATGGGTCGCAGCGCTTTTTTTTTTTTCTTTTTTTTTTTTTACAGAAGAGACGATTCACTTTGAAAATGCAACGAAAACCACGCAAGTTTTCCAGCCTTTTCCTCTGGGGAAGTTTCAAACTTAAGGAGGCTGTAATTATGCCTTCGTTCACAGTCTACATACGATGCCATATCAGTGTTTGAGAAGAGCACAGCCTGTTGCTTGTGCTTTAGAGAGCTGGACATGCGCATCAGCGCTTTCATTCTTTGGAGTGTCTGAAGTTGCTTCTAAAATGGTGAAAATTTGTCTTTGTTGGGACTTAATAGCAATAGACATCAGACTAAATGTGCGCATAAACACGAACTTATATAAAAATAAATAAATAAATAAATAATTACATATATGTGTGCGTAATAAATTCTTCTGTTTTTCAAACAGAATACGTCTCACGTATAAAGGCCCATTTTGACCAGAGTGGTTTAATGGGCCTTTTATGCTTCACACACACACACACACACACACACACACACACACACACACACACACACACACACACACACACACATATATATATATATATATATATATATATATATATATATATATATGAATTAAAATAATATAAAAAATAACTACGAAGTAAAGTTTCCCATAAAGATTTCATACGAAGTTGGAATACCACTTTAAATCATTTCCAAGAAAATCAGTAAGCCTATTTACTTTAATACTCTCTCCCCCACGGGCCTCGGCCCCCCTCCCACCCCCCTGCCGCCACCAAAATAAAAAAAATAAAAAAATATAAGGACTTCACGAAAGATTTCTTCTAGCAAAAGCTCTTTCACGAAAGACCTAATGCTTGCAGGCAATACTGTGAGGTCACGGCCAGTGCCTTTGAGAGCTCTCTCTCTCTCTCTCTCTCTCTCTCTCTCTCTCTCTCTCTCTCTCTCTCGGCGTATTTCGGAGACAAGATGGAATTTTCGAGAACCCTGAACCCAAAGAGACGACAGTTTTGACAACGACCAGGAAAACTGGGGGAAAAGTCGCTTCATCAAATTTATTACAGGGGGCGTTGCCCCACTCAGTGGATCAGTTCTGGTTGATGAATAACGCTTTGGATGAAATATATTCTGTTTTGCGGTATTTCTGGGGTTATTATGAAATGAACTCATGTCTGACTGTAATACATAAACTAAGTAATCTTGTATATATAATAATCGTCATTAATCTAACTAATCCTTTAATACAGTGTTTCTTTCATCGTGTAATTGATCCACTGCTCCCAAATAAAGCTACAATAATCTTTATAAAGTTCTTATTCTGTTATATGTAGTTTTTCCTGTGATTTAAAGTTTTGATAATTTTTTTTTCTCAATCTTTCTTGCCCCTTAACAGACTATTTTCAGTTCTTTTATAATATGTTTGGAATGAACACTACATACATATATACATATTACATACACACATACATATACATATGTATATGTATGTGTGTATGTGTATATGTAATATATATATATATATATATATATATATATATATATATAGATATATATAATATAGATATATATATATATATATATATATATATATATTATTATATATATGATATATTTATATATATATATATATATATATATATATAAATTTATATATATATATATATATACATATATATATATATATATATATATTTGTATGTATATATGTGAGTGTTGTACTCCCCACATACACATACACACACAGACACACACACACACACACACACACACACATATATATATATATATATATATATATATATATATATATATAAATATATATATATATATATATATATATATATATATTTATATTATATATTTATATATATATATATATATATATATATAAATATTGCATATACATATATACATATATCATATATACGACACATTCATACAGACATACATATATCCATGCAGTCATTTGTACATATATAGTATATCTGACATAACAGCAACACTAACCTCGAAAATGAGAATAATAATAAAAAAAAACTCAAAAATACTAGACTGAGTTACAGTAAAAGGAAGGTGATTACTGAGCATGAAAATATTTCGACTCACAAAATTCGAGGATAGAAATGAACGGTTTAATATAAGAAAAAAAAAAAACTAAAAACATAGTTAATATTGTCAAAACAATGCTATTCAGGACTACCAACCGACAAGTTGCCTTTCGTAAAATCGCTACTAATATAATCCATATTCACTCTAAATATTCCGCCGTTGTCACCCGGACATTCCATCTATGTATAAATATATAAAAAAAAACAGGGGGAAAAGTTTCCATTTTACGCTGTTCTGATTACAAAAACCTATATCCGAACTTTGCCCCAAAATGGACATTGAAATGCTATCAATCACGCCATCGCCGACCCGTGATGAAGCATTTCGATTGGAATTCGGGGTAAACAGGAATGGGGGGAAAAATAACCTAAAATTCCTATTATTCTTGCAACGGTGATATTAAAAATGGGGCAGGGGGAGGGGTGGTGGGAAGGAGGTGGATGGGATAAATGCATAAATCGCATTTCCAAGAACTACAGCGGCAAAAATTGTGGTGAATGTTTGGTGGATATTCAGGACCGTTTAATGTTGACTGAAATGATGTGTGTGTAGCTCCCATTATTTGTTTTCGTCGTCATTATTCTCCATTGTGATGAAAAAAAAAAACACATTTTCAATTGTTTATTTTAACATAATGCCGAGGAAATAATAAATTCAAAGTAATATTTAATGTTTACTGAAATGATGTTTTGCAACTTTATTTTTGTTGTTATTATTATTCAAAACTCAACGACGGAATTATTATTATTATTATTATTATTATTATTATTATTATTATTATTATTATTATTATTATTATTATTATTATTATTATTATTATTATTCTAAAGGGTCCACAATACTACAAAGTGTAAAAGTCCGTGTATAATTTTGAAGACTTTACAGAAAGCTTCGAACCCTTCCCTGGGTTCATCTTCCAGGGAAGGGTTCGAAAGCTTTCTGTAAAGTCTTCAAAATTATACACGGACTTTTTACACTTTGTATTATTGTGGACCCTTTAGAACATTATTATATACTCGTGATAGAGAGTTTTTTCCCTACTAATTATTATTATTATTATTATTATTATTATTATTATTATTATTATTATTATTATTATTATTATTATTATTATTATTATTATTATTATATTATTATTGGAGAAACAAATCCACAGTTATGTTATTGTACATATATTTAAATTTAAAACTTGAAAGATAGCTTTCGGGAATCTGTTTGGTTCCCCTTGATAAGGGGAACCGAACAGATTCCCGAAAGCTATCTTTAAAGCGTTTAAATTTAAATATATGTACATTTACATAACTGTGGATTTGTTTCTCCATTTGAAGACTCGTGCTACTATGAGGATTTTTAATATTATTATTATTATTATTATATCCCACAAGGGATATTTCGTAATGTCTTACTGGAGCAGAGCTCAGATTTTGTCTTCCGAATCAGCACAGTTATATAAATAAGTATACCAGCTCATACGCTCTTATTCTCAGTTTGCATCCTACGAGACGAGGAGTCTACATGACTCGCGTCCTTTGACTTTGGCATCCTATTTGTAGGATATTTTGGTAATTCCATTTTAATGAACCTTGAGGATACTTTACCACTCTTGACTGATTTCCGAGTTGTCGTTTTTTGAGACAGTTTCACACTGTTCTGACTGAGCTAAGCAACGCCATTTCGTTTATTACGTGTGTGTGTGTGTGTGTGTGTGTGTGTGTGTAAAACCCACAAAAACCCTCTTAACTTCTACTTTTCTACACACATCTTGGATACACTTGTCACTACCAAGCATAACACCAAAATGTTCATTTATTGAATCTCAAGGTCGGTTTTATTCGATTTATGAAAATTTGGCTGCAATGCCAAAACACTGGGGCACATTTAGCCATTCAGCTTTTAATAGTAAAAATAGGATTTGGACTGGATGAAAGCACGCGTAAGAAAGGAAGTAGGGAACGGTGGTAAAGCAAAAGGTTTATAAACGGTAGTGGGTGCAGCTGGGGGCCTACGGAATGCTGCAAATTTTAGGAATGCCTGCAGTGTCACTTTGGCTTTTGCAATATATATATATATATATATATATATATATATATATATATATATATATATATATATATATATATATATATATATATATATATAAGTGGAAGCAAGGACTGTTTAATATTCAAAATTCAAATAATATAGCCTTCACACGGAGGGAGCTGAGGGGGGGGGGGGGGGGGGGGGGCGGTGGGCTAAGACCCCATGACCGGCCAGGGAAACAACCACTGAATAGAACTCGCGTTGTTGTGGGACCAACACGCGAAGGACAAACAACTTTGTTCATCAAGACTATGGAATGGCAGCAACAACTTGGCGAAACCCTCCTGGCCGAAACTTAGTGGCCCAAAAAACTTAGTTGCTTGCCTCTCTGAAAGGGGGAACACACACTTTATGGGTGATTACTGCTACGCGTGAACAGACGAGACACGAATATGCAATGTTGATGAAGGATTTCTCCCCCTTTATTTTTTATCGCCATTGTTTTATTTATCAACGTCAGATTAATTGTATTGGCTGGATGACTTTCTGATACATAACCATTAATATGAACGAGAAAGTTAGCCAAATGTCTAACGTTAAACGCGCGCGCGCGCGTGTGTGAGTGTGTTGAGAATGTGTCTGATGGGTCTGTATGCCCATGTTTTGAAATAGAGAGAGAGGAGAGAGAGAGAGAGAGTGTCTGTGTAAGTGATTTACAATTTGCTGAAACAAGATGGGAAAATAACTGTAACAAAAACTGTATACGCAACCATAATGAGGAAGCGAAATTCGGAATGATGTCTAAGATCATGAGTCGTGTGTGTGTGTGTGTGTGGATCTGGAGTTTTACAATCTGCTAAAACGTCACGAGATCAAAATATTGTCTGTGTGTGCGTGTCTTTTACAATTAGCTGCAACAACGCGTGATCAAAATGTTGAAAGTCACCAAGTGGAGAACGATAAGCAACTAATACCGTAGTCCTTACCGACTGATTTCTTTAAATAAAAAAATAATAATAAATAAAGAAAGACTAAACCAACTCCCTTTCTCCATTCTTATTTTTACATCCCCTTCCGAAATAAAATCAAGCTACCCGACACCGCAGGAGTGGTTCTCTATCGTCCCAGCCTTCATTTGAATCACAAAATATTCCCGGGAGGTGAAAACGGCGCAGTACCGAAACCTATTCTTTGGTTTGTCTTCCAAACGAAAAGAATTGGGCGGGGGAAGGAGGGGGGGGGGGGGGGGGGTGGGGGGGGGGGGAGAAAAATTGCCAGCGGGAAAATATCCGACATGGGAAGGAGACAAGAGAGTCTTAGGGTTTTGGCAATGATGCAATAACAAGGTTTATTGCAGCACAAGAGCTTTTATTTTTGCAATGACGCATTTACTACTATGAGATTCAGGGCCTCTGTAACACGGTTTTTTCGCAATAACTTTTTATCTATGCATTTCATAAATATAAACGTATTCAGAATACATATTATATCTACACATAAATTTTGACTGTATTCTCCAGTACGTAGGTTGAATAAATTTGATACTTAAAATGTAAAAGTGACTTTTTTCGAAGACGGGCCAACTTACTCAGAAAAAAGGTTTCGAACGCACTCGTTACGTAACTTATGACAGCATTTCTTCCCTCTTTCTCGATGGATAATTGGCTATACGTAGCGCATGCTAGACCTCTGGCAACATGACATAAAAATTTTAAATACAAGCAAAGCAGGACACCTTTATGAACTCTGAAACGTCTCCCACTGATAATTGTCATAATGACAAACCACAAAATATGTTAATAAATACAAAAAAACACTTCGATTATTAGTCTAACTCCCAAAATAAGTGTCCTAAGAAATTACAGTCTACTTTATAGGTCACAATCAGATTGACAAGATGTAGGGAATAATTGGTAATTTTAAAAAAACATAGTAGACAAGCTTGATTTGATAACTGCTATATCCAATGTCAAGCAATTGTTATTTATTGGCTATCTACCTATTTACTGAAAAAAAAAATAGCCGTACCGTATCTTGGCTTTAAACTTTCACCAATAATTATCGTCAGAATGATGACTTCATGAGGCTCCACCCACTTTGGGCCTCGTTATAATTCAGGATAACACTAAAGGCTATCATGGGCATTGTTGGATTAGAAAATTTAACTTCTGGCTATAGAAACTCATTTCTCGAGTAGTTGTAAGATGTGCTAAATGATCCTCAAAGGACTCCCAGCCGTTGGCCTAAACGTTTACTTAAGTATATTACTGCTATTACTACTGTTGCGTACTACTGCTACAGTAGTATTACTACGCTAGCACAGATAACACCCAACTTCTATGTATCGTTCCGCCATTCATAAAGTCTTTATACAACACGGTCGTACGGCCAAAGAAAAGAAGAAAAAAAATTATATCGGATGATCCGTGGTCTGCTGGAGATTTTAGCACATATAAGCTTGTATTTACTTTGGATAAAAACCTTATTTTAACATAAATAGTTATATAAAGACTTTACATACAATCTCTCTCTTTCTCTCTCTCTTGGTGGCATAGTAAATAGTTAATGGGAATGTTCAAAAATCCTGAATGACATTACAAGATTATAATAGAAATTAGACCATAAACATTGGATTCAAAACTAGAAAACTGAATAAATTACTATTCAGGCTATAGTAAGTATGGCCGGGGGCTTTCTCTTGACTATATAAAGTTGCAAGTCGTAAGATTCAGTTTTGCAACCACGGGGACAATTCCAAATCCTGTTAGCCATTCTTGAGTGCTGTGGGTTTCAGAGCCGATGGGACAAGGTGAATGAGTTTTCGTTTGGTGGACGGGCGGGGCAACATTTCGTAAAACGGTGTTTACCTGCTTACGAAATGAATGTTTTTTTCGACTCTTGGCACGTAATCATTGGCCATGGCGTCGGCTAGATAATTTTTACTCAATAAAAATTAAAACTATCGGGTTTAGGTATTGATAATGCTGACAAAACAAAATTTGTGTGTGATTGTAAAATATACATATGTCAACTTTCAGCTACATCCGATGCTTTGATAAGGAGCACAGTCCAAAAAACCGTGTTACAGAGTCCCTGAATCTCAGAGTAGGTGATGATTGCAACATATAAACAAAATTTCGATTCAAATCCATTCACATTGGCTTTCGTAAGGGTTTTTTGCAATGGTACAATAACGCGGTGATGACTGCAACGTAAAAGCAATTTAGCTATAAATACATTCAAATTGGCCTTCGTAGGGTGTTTTTGCAATAATGCAGTAACATATCAAAATAAATTAAGTTTTAAATGCATTCAAACTACCTTCGTAGCGAGATGGTCTAGAGGTCTTGCAATGACATATTAATACATTCAAATTGGCCTTCGATGGGTGTTTTTACAAAGATGCAATATCACGCTGATGATTGCACATAAAATCAATTTAGTTTTATATTCAAACTGGCCTCGTACGTGATTTTACAATGATGCAATAACAAGGTGATGATGTGAACTTATCAATATCAATTTAGATGTAAATGCATTCAAACTGCCTTAGTATCGAGACAGTCTAGGGGTTCTTGGAATGATGCAATAACACAGTGATGATTGCAACATATCAAAATAAATTTGTTTCCTGGATTGACACTAACCGATCCGCAGCAATATAAAAAAATGAGACAATTGAAAAATGATTTTATATTATATTAAATTCCATTCCTGGCCATTCATTGTGAAAAGGAAAGGTCGAGTGAAAACAGACTGAGAGAGAGAGAGAGAGAGAGAGAGAGAGAGAGAGAGAGAGAGAGAGAGAGAGAGAGAGAGAGCTCGTATCAGTACTATGTTTTAACCCTTAAACCTTCCTGTTACGACTTTTGGTACTAGTATACTAAAACAAAGCTAAAGATAAATAAACCATGAAACTTCAAATACTTCAATATCAGATAAATAAAATCATAAAACTTCAAATAATTCAATATCATAGATGTACAGACTCGTATACATGCCCTACTTCCGGTCTAACATTAAACTCAAATAAGCTCCGTCGTCGAACAGAGCCCAAATACAATCAATTATTGTTCAGAGGAACGAAAATAAATAAAAAAAAAAGACTGCAAATGACAAACCGCATTAGGCAGTCGGCTAATCTTTTACACGTACAATACGAGATTGCAAATACCCGTGAAATGCGAATTATTACCGGGATGACATAATGACTGTTTCCTCTGGGAGCAATTAGACATATTTTAAGCCGACAGCGGCCTTTCTCTGAAAGTCTGACAACGTATGGTAGTGGGTTTTCTTGAATTAAATTCCTCGTTTGTCTTTTGTTGTTGATGAAAGAGTATGTTTCTTTCATAAGCAAATACTTGAGGTAATGAGCTAGTCTTTACTATTTATCAAAATGGCAAAATATATATTCAGTCTTTCTGTCTTTACATTTTGAGGTCTTACAGGTCGAAAAACAACAGCCCATCCTTTACTATACGTTTTTTGGGCAGGAAGCCAGCCAGAAAATGAAGAATATTCGAATGTACGGCTATAGCAGTGGTTTTCTAGCCTTTTATGTTTCCCAACTCATGTCACAACGGTTATGAACTCGTGAAACTCTCAGCCACGACCGGGCAGCATCAGTCGCTGCCCAGATGCGGTCAAGTGAAGATGCTCTGGCGGATGGCTCCTATAGCGGTATCAGACACACGATCATGACTAACTTTTACCTTACATAAAGTAAAACTTAATGATGATAGTTATACAAATCTCCAGAAAAACTTATTTAGAGGAGGTGGTGCTATAGAGAGAAAAATAGGTAATCGCTGAATGATTACGTTAATTATCTTACTTCGCTGAAATAAAGAATCATCTAAATTAATATTCCAAAGCCACCTAATGCATATTGCATGAATGATATATATATATATATATATATATATATATATATATATATATATAGATATAGAGAGAGAGAGAGAGAGAGAGAGAGAGAGAGAGAGAGAGAGAGAGAGAGAGAGAGAGAGAGAGAAACCTATCATGTATTTTTGCAAACACAGCACCCACCAGCTTCCACACGAAGAATGTAAACATTCAAATGGCGAAACCGTTCCTCTCGACAATTCGTCTTTGCTGGAACGTGAAACGAAGCACCAGATGAAAGCAATGTCGCCTTTGTTGACAGAGATATGATACGATGCACTTTTGTCTGTTTATGAATGGAGGAGGGTGTGACGATGAACGAAAGATGTGTCTCCGCTGAAAACTAATGTCAATTTGCTTTCGCAGACAATGTCGTGATGACACCGAGGAGGGATATGATGCGAGGTATTATTTCACAGTTTATGAACGAATGTGTAGCAGAGGGGGCGTGGCAATGAATGACATAAGTGTCCTTGCTGAAAACTAACGTCAATTTTCTTTTCGCTGGATAATGTGATGAAAACGAAGCATGGATATAAATGAGGTGTTTTTGAAGGTTTAAGTTTGAAGCTATAGTAAAGGGGGCGTGGCGATGAATGAAATGTAGCAATTTCCTTTCAAAGCCTAAGATATAAACGAGGTATTTTTTAAGGTTTGTGAATGAAGCTGTGGTAAAGGGGGCGTGGCGATGAATGAAAAGTAGGAATTTCCTCTCAAAGCCTAGGAAGGGATATAAACGAAGTATTTTTGAAGGTTTATTAATGAAGCTGTAGTAAAGGGGGCGTGACGATGAATGAAGTGTTTCAATTTCCTCTCAAAGTCTAAGAAGGGATGAAAACGATCAATTTCCTCTCAAAGTCTAAGAAGGGATAAAAACGAAGTGTTTTTGAAGGTTTATGAAAGAAGCTGCAGTAAAGGGGCATGGCGATGAATTTCAGTGAGTTTATGAATGAGGTGTTTGAGTATAATGGGTATAGCGATGAATGACAAATATTGTTGTCAATTTCGTTTCGAATTGTTCTTGCATTCGTCTCCTTTTACGGGAAATAAACTAGAAAGTATGTTTCATATAGCTCAAATCGTATTCCTTCCATACGATCCCACTCAAACAGAAAACGAGACTACCCAGATTAAAAGAAGACGATTCAAATTAAATTGTAAAAATGACCCTAGGTCTGAAACGACTTGGTATAAACTTTACAGCAGGAAGGATTTTTCAAACAATTTCTAAGGTCATTGGCACTTGGGCAAAAGTATATGAGAGTCAAATGGGAATTTTATCTTCTGCATCCATTTTAAAAGCAGAATTCGGGAGAGCTTTTATTTTTCTAACACTCATTTGATTTCTCCTTTTAACGACGTTCTTCGAGCGCGAAGGATCTCCTTATCCTTGGGAATAAATCCTTATTGCAGGATTCAATTTCATCACAGCAAAGTATAATGAAAACTGTTCTACGGAAATGAATTCTTTGGTAGCTTCACTGACAAAGATGGAAGGGACTTTGAAGGTAAAGGATGCTCGCTAAACAAGTTTTAAGGAACTGAATTAAGGTTATACAGACTAAACAATTGTTAAGGAGTTAAATGAAATTAATGAAGGCTGAAAAAATCGCATATTGTGTTCTTTAAAACAGATTTTTACTTGAATAATGTTATAAAATTCTTCCATATGGTTGATTTTTCGAGGGAATAAGTATAATCAGTGAAGTACTCATATAAAACAAACGATTGATAAGACAATTAAATGCGGATAAATCCAGTACTTACATCGTTTAAACAAACGTTTTTCTAAAAAGACTAAGAAACGCGCACCAAAATAGGAGCTATTGAACGAACTATTAAGCTGTCACAATTGCATTTAACTTCATATTCCGTCGTCCTTCAAACATCAAATAAATGAAGAAAAGTCATAGAAAATAACTGGCAGAAATTATGGAGGAAGAACTGCATTACCCAATACTCTTAAAAGACAAGAAAGAGACAAGGCTTGAAAAATATGCAAAAAGGTATCACATGAAAGACCTCTCTCTCTCTCTCTCTCTCGCTCTCTCTTTCTCTCTCTCTCTCTCTCTTTTGGTGGAGCAAATAAAAGATGACCGTCTTTTTGCAAGTGTCATTTGAAGCTGGCGTTGAGAAGTAATTAAAGCATCATAATAAACTTTAAATCCTCTTTTCATTTTAGGATGACAAATAAGGAGAGAGAGAGAGAGAGAGAGAGAGAGAGAGAGAGAGAGAGAGAGAGAGAGAGAGAGAGAGAGAGGACTCTTTGTCTCGGTTTATTTCCTAAAGGGTAAAACAAAAGTATCATAAAACATTTAATTTCGAACGTCTCATTTCGGAATCAAAATTGATCTTGTAAAAAAGAATTGGAATAAAACAGAAACTTCAGAATTTTGTATTTCAATTTTCCTGGCTGACGTTTAATTAAAAAAAAAAAGAACCTTTGAAATTCAAAATATACTTTTTATCGGACGAAGTGGAGAAAAATATCAGAAATGAAATAATTCTTTTCACACTCATCATTCCGTCCAATTTTAAATGGATTCAGATGATTTAAAATATATCGATTTTTTTGTGTAAATAACCGTGAAAATCATTGAACCTTACGTGTGAAAGAAGCACAAATGCAAAAATAATTCATATCATTTTGAAAGTTTCTTCGTTGGATGAACACAAGTTAATATTTCCGGGATTTAAAATAATAAAAACTAGAAGAAAAAAATCTCTGAGTTTTGCCATTTTCTGTTTATGAAGGTAATACGATACAATTTGGAAAAGCAATTATTCAAATATGTACGTTTTCCTGTTTTACATTAATTGCGAATGAATGAATTTAAAAAATCTAGGTCCCATCTATCCTGTAAGTAAAGTATGGTAACCACGTAACATTTGGGAAATCAGATCAAATCAACAATTGGCGATGAGAAGGTTCACAATTCAAAAATATATCTTCAACGTAAACTTAATACCTCTACGATATTCTCAGAACCCCGTAGTGTCATTCCTTTCAGTGCACCTCACGCGGCGCCCTGTAGGCATTACTTAAGATTCTTTACACCATCCCTTCTGCCCCTAGACGCAATCCCTTGCATTCTTTTAACTATCTCCATTCGTATTTCACCTTATTTTCCATCCTCTCCTAACGATTATTTCAAATTGAATGTTTTCCTTTTTTTAATTTCCCTTTCATCGCTACATGACCTCATGGGTCCCAGCGCTAGGCCCCTGGCCTAAATTTTATAGTTAAATCAAGTTTTTACAGACACGACGACTCACTTTGAACCTTATTTTCCATCCTCTCTCCTAACAATTGTTTCATATTGAAATCTTCTTTTTTTTTTTTTATTTCCCTTCCATCGCTAAATGACCTCATGGGTCCCAACGCTTGGGCTCTGCCTTAAATTTTATGGTTCACTCC
The DNA here is from genome assembly GCF_015104395.2 of Macrobrachium nipponense. Lineage (NCBI taxonomy): Eukaryota > Metazoa > Arthropoda > Malacostraca > Decapoda > Palaemonidae > Macrobrachium > Macrobrachium nipponense. The sequence continues at coordinate 54,024,978 of NC_061094.1, forward strand.
AGTTTTTACAGACAAGACGATTCACTTTGAAATGCAACGAAAACCACGCAAATTTGCCACCCTTTCCTCTGGGGAAGTTTGAAACTTAAGGAAGCTGCAATTATGCCTTCGTTCACAGTCTACAATACGATGCCATATCAGTGTTTGAGAAGAGCATAGCCTGTTGCTTGTGCTTTAGAGAGGTGGGCATGCGCATCAGCGCTTTCATTCTTTGAGTGTCTGAAGTTGCCTCTAAAATGGTGAAAATTTGTCTTTGTTGGGACTTGATAGCAATAGATATCAGACTACATGTGCGCATAAACACGCACGCTATATAAATAAATAATTACATATATGTGTGCGTAAATAAAACAGAATACGTCTCAAGTATAAAAGGCCCACTTTAACCAGAGTGGTGTAACTGGGCGTTTGTGCTTAACACACACACACACACACACACACACACACACATATATATATATATATAATATATATCATATATATATATATATATATATATATATATATATAAATTGAAAATAATATAAAAAATAAACTACGAAGTCGATATAATTCCCATAAAGATTTCATACGAAGTTGGTATACCACTTTTAACTCATTTCAAAGAAAACCAATAAGCCTATTTACTTTTGATACTCCCCCCCCCCCACAGCCTCCCTCCTTCCCTACCTGCCGCCACCAAAAATAAAAAAATATAATGGACTTCACGAAAGATTCTTCTAGCAAAAGCTCTTTCACGAAAGACCTAATGCTTGCAGGCAACTGTGAGGTCACGGCGGTGCCTTTGAGAGCTCTCTCTCTCTCTCTCTCTCTCTCTCTCTCTCGACATATTTCGGAGACAAGATGGAATTTTCGAGAGCCCTGAACCCCCCCCAAGAGACGACAGTTTGACAACGACCAGGAAAACTGGAGAAAAGTCGCTTCATCAAATTTATTACAGGGGGCATTGCCCACTCAGCGGATCAGTTCTGGTTAATGAATAATGTTTTTGATGAAATACATTCTCTGTTTGCGGTATTTCTGGGGATTATGGAAATGAATCATGTCTGGACTTTAATACATAAACTAAGTAATCTTGTAGATATAATATTCGTCATAATCTAACTAATCCTGTGATATAGTGTTTCTTTCATCCACTGCTCCCAAATAAAGCTACAATAATCTTTATAAAGTTCTTATTCTGTTATGTAGTTTTTCTTGTGAATTAAAAGTTTTGAGAATTTTTTTTTCTCAAGTTGATTTTGATATTTTTTTCTCAATCTTTCTTGCCCCTTAACAGACTATTTTCAGTTTTCTTATAATATGTTTGGAATGAACTACTACTTTACATATACATATTACATACACACATACATACACACACACACACACACACACACACACACACATATATATATATATATATATATATATATATATATATATTATATATGTGTGTGTGTGTGTGTGTGTGTGTGTGTGTGTGCGTGTGTACACACACACAGAGACATATATATATATATATATATATATTATATATATATATTATATTATATATATATATATATATATTTACACATATACAATACTTTATCATATATATTACACATTCATCAGGCATAACATATATACATGCAGACATACGTACATAAAATAGTATATCTAACATAATAGTTATACACATAACCTCGAAAAAAAAATCAAAAACACTAGACTGAGCTACAGTAAAAAGGAATGTGATTACTGAACATGAAAATATTTCGACCCCGAAAATTCGAGGATAGAAATGAACGGTTTAATATAAGAAAAAAAAAAAACTAAAACATAGTTAATATTGTCAAAAACAATGCTATTCAGTCTAACCAACCGACAAGTTGCCTTTCGTGAAATCGCAACTATATAATCCATATTCACTCTAAATATTCCGCCGTTGTCACCCGGACATTCTATCTATGTATAAATATATAAAAAAAAAACGGGGGAAAATGGTTCCAGTTTTACGCTGTTCTGATTTACCAAAAAACCTATATCCGAACATTGGCCCCAAAAATGGACAGTGAAATGCTATCAAGTATTTCGATTGGAATTCGGGGTAAACAGGAATGGGGGGAAAAATAATCCTAAAATTCCTATTATTCTTGCAACGGTGATATTAAAAATGGGGCAGAGGGAGGGTGGTGGGAAGGAGGTGGATAGGATAAATGCATAAATCGCATTTCCAAGAACTACAGCGGCAAAATTTGTGGTGAATGTTTGATGGATATTCAGGACCGTTTAATGTGGACTGAAATGATGTGTGTGTAGCTCCCATTATTTGTTTTCGTCCTCATTATTCTCCATTGTGATGAAAAAAAACACATTTTCAATTGTTTATTTTAACATAATGCTGAGGAAATAATAAATTCAAAGTAATATTTAATATTTACTGAAATGATGTTTGTGTAACTTTATTTTTGTTGTTGTTATTATTATTCAAAACTCAACACCGGAAATATTATTATTATTATTATTATTTTTTTTTTTTGCTCTATCACAGTCCTCCAATTCGACTGGGTGGTATTTATAGTGTGGGGTTTCCGGGTTGCATCCTGCCTCCTTAGGAGTCCATCACTTTTCTTACTATGTGTGCCGTTTCTAGGATCACACTCTTCTGCATGAGTCCTGGAGCTACTCAGCCTCTAGTTTTTCTAGATTCCTTTTCAGGGATCTTGAATCGTGCCTAGTGCTCCTATGATTATGGGCAACGATTTCCACTGGCATATCCCATATCTTTCTTATTTCTATTTTCAGATCTTGATACTTATCCATTTTTTCCCTCTCTTTCTCTTCAACCTCTGGTGTCCATGGTATTGCGACATCAATGAGTGATACTTCCTTCTTGACTTTGTCAATCAACGTCACGTCTGGTCTGTTTGCACGTATCACCCTATCCGTTCTGATACCATAGTCCCCAGAGGATCTTTGCCTGATCGTTTTCTATCACTCCCTCAGGTTGGTGCTCGTACCACTTTATTACTGCAAGGTAGCTGGTGGAGGGCTTTTGCCACTGAATCATGCCTCTTTTTGTACTGGTTCTGCGCAGTGCCGAGCATTCGCTTGCTATGTGGTTTATGGTTTCATTTTTCGTATTGCACTTCCTACATATGGGAGAGATGTTATTTCCGTCTATCGTTCTTTGAATATATCTGGTTCTTAGGGCCTGGTCTTGTGCGCTGTTATCATTCCTTCAGTTTCCTTCTTTAGCTCTCCCCTCTGTAGCCATTGCCATGTGTCATCGCTGGCTAGTTTTTTAGTCTGTCTCATGTATTGTCCGTGCATTGGTTTGTTGTGCCGTCCTCTGTTCTGTCTGTCATTCTCCTGTCCTCTGTATTATTTCTGGGTCTTCGTCTACTTTTATTAGTCCTTCTTCCCATGCACTCTTTAGCCACTCGTCTTCACTGGTTTTCAGATATTGCCCCAGTGCTCTGTTCTCGATGTATACGCAGTCCTCTATACATAGTAGTCCTCTCCCTCCTTCCTTTCGTGTTATGTATAGTCTGTCCGTATTTGCTCTTGGGTGTGGTGCTTTGTGTATTGTCATATGTTTCCTGGTTTTCTGATCTATGGTGCGGAGTTCTGCCTTCGTCCATTCGACTATTCCTGCGCTGTATCTGATTACTGGCACTGCCCATGTGTTTATGGCTTTTATCATATTTCCGGCGTTGAGTTTTGACTTGAGTATCGCCTTGAGTCTCTGCATATATTCTTTCCTGATCGTGTCCTTCATCTCTTGGTGTTTTATATCCCCTCCTTCCATTATTCCCAGGTATTTTGTATCCTGTCTCATCTATGTGTTTGATGTTGCTCCCATCTGGTAGCTTTATCCCTTCAGTTCTCGTTACTTTGCCTTTTTGTATGTTGACTAAGGCGCATTTTTCTATTCCAAACTCCATCCTGATGTCCCCAGATACAATCCTTACAGTCTGGATTAGGGTATCTATTTCCTTGATGCTCTTACCATACAGCTTGATGTCGTCCATGAACATCAGATGGTTGATTCTGTTGCCTCTTTTCTTGAGTTGGTACCCGGCATTCCATCTTCTGTAGTACTTTTGCCATGGGAATCATGGCTACTACGAAGAGTAATGGGGACAGTGAGTCGACCTGGGAGATCCCCCCTCTCCTGATATTAACCTCTGCTAGTCTTATTCCAGAGCTTGTAAGTACTTGTATTCCAGTTGCGCATTGTATTTTTGAGGAAGCTGATGGTGTTTTCCTCTGCCCCATATATTTTCAGGCATTCTATTAGCCAGTGTGTGGTATCATGTCGAAGGCTTTCTTATAGTCTATCCATGCCATGCTTAGGTTGATTATTATTATTATTATTTTATTATTATTATTATTATTATTATGTTATTATTATTATTATTATTATTATTTATTATTACTATTATTATTATTTTATTTTTATTATTATTATTATTGGGAGAAACAAATCCACAGTTATGTAAATGTTCATATACTTAATTTAAAACTTTAAAGATAGCTTTCGGGAATCTGTTCGGTTCCCCTTGATAAGGGGAACCGAACAGATTCCCGAAAGCTATCTTTAAAGCTTTAAATTTTTAGGGGAACCGAACAGATTTCCGAAAGCTATCTGTAAAGCTTTAAATTTAAATATATGTACAGACGGCCAACGAAGAATTGGCGTAGTTTCTTAATTCATTGTTCGTTATGGAAATATTGCCATATGCAGGTGCCAGAAATTTACTTAACAATAAATAACATTTCCTTTCAAAGGTGCTATACTTGAAATAAATTACTTTAGAATTGAGTAGACTTATTCAACGTATTAAAGATAATTATTTTGCAAAGTAAGAAAAATATATACCGATGGGTCCACGATTTCTAATTTATTCTCAAACTCTAGCTTCGTGACACCATACCAAAGATTTTGAAGTTGGCTTTGCTGCCTCTCGAGTCTTGACTCAACGTATCTTACTGCACTGGGGTGTTGTCATTTCGTCTCCTACAGCCGATAAATAAATAATATCAAGGCGTTAACATTCTTTGAAAACGATGTTTAATTAAACTAATTTAGACCTTTGATCAATAAAATAATTTGCATGACACATTTAGTGGGCCTAAATTGGACTTCTGATTTTTCCACATGATTAGCCTAGGTCTATTTTCAGCAGTATACTCTCTCGGATACGTAATATTACTGAATATTTAAATCGACAATATCTATATCTATCTATCTATCTATCTATCTATCTATCTATATATATATATATATATATATATATTAGATATATATATATATATATATATATATATATATATAAAATTTAATCTGTTTTATTTGATTATTCCCGTTATTCTTGTTTTATTAGTCATGTTCGCCTTTCTTCTTATCCTTTTCATAATTGCTTAACGAAATTAACTCAGCCCTAGCTATTCAAAGTCAAAAAGCAATCATAAAAAAATCAAACGAATATAATTCAGTCTTATTTTTTTATCGAATTCCTTGCATATCATCCTGTTTCATTTGGAGACGTTGGAAAGCTGTGGGAGTCAAAACTGACGAATACATTAAGAAAGGCTTACTTTCATTAAAGCTTTCTTAGGTTGATCCATCTGTAGCTATTTATTTCTAATAAATAGAAATTAATTCAAATTAGTTTCACATGTATACCTAGACCTACTACCATAAGCATATTATAAGAAATATGAAAGGTGACGTTCTCGTTTAAGTCTATTTCATATGTTTTTTTTTTCAAGAAAAATCTACTGCTTTAATCAAGGGTTGCTCTTTGATGGCTACAGGGTGTAACACGAGTGTATGCACATATTTTGTGGAATGAAAGATAAAGTTTCTTTGAACAGAAAATATTATATAAACGCATTTTAAGGCGTCCGTTTGTCCGAGTGGGGAATTTTAAAATAACCGTTATCATTAGTGATGCTTTCACGTGATGGAGTTCGTAGTGAGAAGTCGGATCGAGTCACCTGAGATGTCGAAGAGAGCGGAGGTGGCGTATAGGAGTGATGGAAGGATTAGGCCGATGTTAATAAAGTATCTCCCAATAAAATGTATTCTTTAGGTTTTGAAGAAAAAAATGCATGCATCATTGAAACTGTTTCTCTCCCTATCCGTTGTATTCACTGGCCACCGATAAAAAACAAAACAAAAAGAGTAAGCCTAACTGAATCTCTCATCCATCAAAGATAAGTTTGCTTATTCATTAGACTTATTCATTAGACAACTATCAAAGATTTTCAAGTGTAGATTTAAAAATCTCTTCCTCTCCATCTAAAGTATTCATCAGACACCAGTCATAAGCGTAGAGCTAGTTATGATTCCTGCTTCAGCAATGTCGTGACGAGGCACTAGAATTCAAAGCTCACAAATGAATGTTGCTCAGCAACGTTTACACTACTGTATTGTCTTGCTCTCTTGTGGTGGTTCGAGGTGTTCCACCTCTAGGCTCATGTTCTAAATTTTGCCGTTCTTTAAAGAATTTGATTCATCTATGTACGATTCTCTCCAACAGGAACTTGCACCGAATGCAGTGCAATAATTCTCTCGCTCATCGAGGGAGGTGTTCGTTAGACGATAAATGCACATTGACATTAGATTCTCGTGCACATAACATCAAAAGCAATAGAGTGAGGGCGCATGGTTCACACTGTTAAGATATCGTTTTTTTTCTTTTTGTTTTTAAATTTGATAGCATTTTGTGAGATTCCAATGTTTTCTGTAGAATTTAACAAATGGAATGGTTCAACTATCTTCAACTTAATATTGAAATGATAATTTAAGGACTATGTTTATGCGATACTACTATTGATAGGTGTCTTCTATCTATTTGGTAATGTATATCTATGGTTGTGATATGAAGTTTTTTATCACTTCGTTTCGTTCACGTCAATTTTGCTATATGAAAAATAGTTTTACACAATAACTTAACATAATGTTCTAAAGATATCAGTGACTGTTTTTAACATCATTACACATGATTTCTTCCATCTTTGAAAAGAAAAATAGATAAATAAGTCATGAATCGTGCGTCAGGCAGGTGAACGAAAAATTATGAAACTCTGCCACCAGTTTTTTGGCCGACCGTACATTTACATAACTGTGGGTTTGTTTCTCCATTTGAAGACTCGTGCTACTATGAGGATTTTTAAAACTATTATTATTATTATTATTATTATTATTATTATTATTATTATTATTATTATTATTCTCTATGGTAAAAAAAATCACACATATTCGTTTTCCTTTCTCATTCGACATACCGTGGCAGTGCGAATAACAAATTCAAAGGGACTTCAACTATCACTGTCCCAAACTCAGTGATACTTTTGGAGAAGATAATTTAAAAGAAATGGAAAGAAAAAAAATAAGTACTTGGGACAAAAAATAAAGCCATAGCGACTGATGAAAGAGAATTTATCATTCAATAATGACTAAAGGAGGATTCACATAGGTTTATCAAGGGAAAATGAACGCTTGCATTTTGATTATGCAACATACAGTGCAATATGCAAGACACTCACACACAATGGAAATTTCGTAATGTCTTACGGGAGCAGATCTCAAATTTTGTCTTCCGAATCAGCACAGTTATATAAATAAGTATACCAGCTCATACGATCTTATTCTCAGTTGCATCCTACGAGGCGAGAAGTCTACATGACTTGCTTCCTTTGACTTTGGCATCCTATTTGTAGGATATTTTGGTAATTCCATTTTAATGAACCTTGCGGATACTTTACCACTCTTGACTGATTCCCGGGTTGTCGTTTTTTGAGACAGTTTCACACTATTCTGACTGAGCTAAGCAACGCCATTTCGTTTATTACGTGTGTGTGTGTGTGTGTGTGTGTGTGTGTGTGTGTGTGTGTGTGTGTGTGTGTGTGTGCGTGTGTGTGTGTGTGTAAAACCCACAAAACCCTCTTAACTTCTACTATTCTACACACATCTTGGATACACTTGTCACTACCAAGCATAACACCCAAATGTTCCTTTATTGAATCTCAAGGTCGATTTTATTCGATTTATGAAAATTTGGCTGCAATGCCAAACACTGGGACACATTTAGCCATTCAGCTTTTAATAGTAAAAATAGGGATTTGGACTGGATGAAAAGCAACGCGTAAGAAAGGAAGTAGGGAACGGTGGTAAAGTAAAAGGCTTTATAAACGGTGAGTGGGTGCAGCTTGGGGCCTGCGGAATGCTGCAAAATTTTTTAGGAATGCCTGTAGTGTCACTTTGGCTATTGCAATATATATATATATATATATATATAATATATATATATACATATATATATATATATATATATATATATATATATATATATATATATATATATATATATATAATATAAGTGAAAGCAAGGATTGTTTAATATTCAAAATTCATATAACCTTCACACGGAGGGAGATGGGGGGGGGGGGGGGGGGGGGGGGGGGGGGGGGGGGGGGGGGGGGGGGTGGGGGGGGGGGGGGGGGGGGGGGGTGGTGGCTAAGACTCCATGACCGGCCAGGGAAACAACAACTGAATAGAACTCGCGTTGTTGGGGACCAACAACGCGAAGGACAAACAACTTTGTTCATCAAGACTATGGAATGGCAGCAACAACTTGGCGAAACCTCCTGGCCGAAACTTAGTGGCCAAAAACTTAGTTGCTTGCCTCTCTGAAAGGGGGAACACACACTTTATAGGTGATTACTTGCTGCAACGGGTGAACAGGCGAGACACGAATATGCAATGTTGATGAAGGATTTCTTCCCTATTTTTCATCGCCATTGTTTTATTATCAACGTCAGAGTAAATTGTATTGGCTGGATGACTTTCTAGATACATAACCATTAATATGAACGAGAAAGTTAGCCAGAATGTCTAACGTTAAACGCGCGCGCGTGTGTGTTGTGTGTGTGTTGAGAATGTGTCTGATGAGTGTGTATGCGCGTGTTTTGAGAGAGAGAGAGAGAGAGAGAGAGAAAGAGAGAGAGAGAGTAATTGTTTGTGTCTGTGTAAGTGTATTTATGTGTGTGATATGGCCTTTTACAATTTGCTGAAACAAGATGGGAAAATAACTGTTAACAAGTGTTTACGCAACCATAATGAGGAAGCGAAATTCAGGAATGATGTCTAAGATCATAAGTCGTGTGTGTGTGTGTGTGTGATCTGGCGTTTTACAATCTGCTAAAACGTCACGAGATCAAAATATTGTCTGTGTGTGCGTGTCTTTTACAATTCGCTGCAACAACACGTGATCAAAATATTGAAAGTCACCAAGTGGAGAACGATAAGCAACTGATACCGTAGTCCTTACCGACTGATTTCCCTAAATAAAGAAATAATAATAAAAAAAGAAAGACTAAAACCAACTCCTTTCTCCATTCTTATTTTACATCCCCCTTTCCGAAATAAAATCAAGCTACCCGACACCGCAGAGTGGTTCTCTATCGTCCCCAGCCTTCATTTGAATCACAAAATATTCCCGGGAGGATGAAAACGGCGCAGTACCGAAACCTATTCTTTGGTTTGTCTTCAAAATGAAAAGAAATTGATGGGGGGGGGGGGGGGGGGGGGGCGGGGGAAGGAGGGGGGGGGGGAGGGGGGGGGAGAAAAATTGCCAGCGGGAAAATATCCGACATGGGAAGGAGACAAGAGAGCTTAGGGGTTTTGGCAATGATGCAATAACAAGATTTACTGCAGCATTGCAAAGTGGCCTTCGATGGGATATAGTCAAGAGATTTTATTTTTGTAATGACGCATTTACTAGGTGATGGTTGCAACATATAAACAAAATTTCGATTCAAATCCATTCTCATTGGCTTTCGTAAGGGTTTTTTTTGCAATGGTACAATAACGCGGTGACGACTGCAACGTAAAATTAATTTAGCTTTAAATACATTCCAATTAGTCTTCGTAGGGTGTTTTTGCAATAATGCAGTAACATATCAAAATAAATTAAGTTTTAAATGCATTCAAATTACCTTCGTAGCGAGATGGTCTAGAGGTCTTGCAATGACACATTAATACATTCAAATTGGCCTTCGATGGGTGTTTTTACAAAGATGTAATATCACGCTGATGATTGCAACATAAAATCAATTTAGTTTTATATTCAAACTGGCCTTCGTACGTGTTTTTGCAATGATGCAATAACAAGGTGATGATGCGAACTTATCAATATCAATTTAGATTTAAATGCATTCAAACTGCCTTAGTATCGAGACAGCAGTCTAGGGTTCTTGGAATGATGCAATAACACAGTGATGATTGCAACATATCAAAATAAATTTTGTTTCCAGGATCTGACACTTTCATCGATCCGTAGTAATATAAAATAAAACCAAAATGTGAGACAATTGAAAAATGATTTTATATTAAATTAAATTCCATTCTTGGCATTCATTGTGAAAAGGAAAGGTCGAGTGAAAACAGAGAGAGAGAGAGAGAGAGAGAGAGAGAGAGAGAGAGAGAGAGACTCGTATCAGTACTATGTTTTAACCCTTCAAATCTTCCTGTTACGACTCTTGGTACTAGTATACTAAAACAACGGGAGAAGCTAAAGATAAATAAACCATGAAACTTCAAATACTTCAATATCAGATAAATAAATCATAAAACTTCAAATAATTCAATATCATAGATGTACAGACTCGTATGCATGCCCTACTTTCGGTCTAACATTAAACCCAAATACGCTCCATCGTCGAACAGAGCCCAAATACAATCAATTATTGTTCAGGGGAACGAAAATTAAAAAAAAAAAAAAAAAAAAGACTGCAAATGACAAACCGCATTAGGCAGTCGGCTAATCTTTTACACGTACAATACGAGATTGCAAATACCCGTGAAATGCGAATTATTACCGGGATGACATAATGACTGTTTCCTCTGGGAGCAATTAGGCATATTTTAAGCCGGCAGAGGTCATTCTCTGAAAGTCCTGTTAACGTATGGTAGTGGGTTTTCTTGAATTAAATTTCTCGTTTGTCTTTTGTTGTTGATGAGGTAATGAGCTATCTTAACTATATATCAAAATGGCAAATTATATATTCAGTCTTTCTGTCTTTGCCGTTCTCTGAAAGTTCTGACAAACGCATGGTAGTTTTTTTTTTTTTCCCATAAAAAATTCCTCGTTTGTCTTTTGTTGTTGATGATAGAATAGGTTTCTTCCATAAACAAATACTTAAGGAAGAATGAGCTAGTCTTAAAAATATATCAAAATAGCAAAATATATATTCAGTCTTTCTGTCTTTGCATTTTGAGTTCGTACAGGTCGAAAAACCACAGCACATCCTTTACTATGCGTTTCATGGGCAGGAAACCAGCCAGAAAATGAAGAATATTCGAATGTACGGCTATAGCAGTGGTTTCCAAGCCTTTTATGTTTCCCAACTCATGTCACAACGGTTATGAACTCGTGAAACTCTCAGCCACGACCGGGCAGCATCAGTCGCTCCCAGATGCGGTCAAGTGAAGATGCTCTGGCGGCTGGCTCCTATAGCGGTATCAGACACACGATCATGACTAACTTTTACCTATATAAAGTAAAACTTACTTAGACTAGAGGGCTGCAATTTTATGTTTGATAATGGGGGGTGATCAACATACCAATTTGCAGCCCTCTAGCCTCAGTAGTTTTTAAGGTCTGCGGGCGAACAGAAAAAGTACGGACGGGCAGACAAATAGCCATCTCAACAGTTTTCTTTACAGAAAATAAAATCAGTGGAAATTTAACCTCCTAGGTAAATTACAGACTTAAAAGGCTATTTCAAAAGCACTTAAAGAGAAAGCTTTATCTACACTTTAAACACAAAACTTTAAAAACACACAGTTTCAAACGCCAGAAGACAGCCAGTCAATTTCTGTAAAAAAAAAAAAAAAAAGTAGCAAGCTTACATTCTGCTTTGTGGACTTTGAAGTAGTTTCTCGCTTGTTTAAAATAATTTTAAGTAACGTTACTTACAATCTCAGGATATAGCAATACATCACGATATGCAACATACATGACACAAGAACCTCCCAGCAAACATCTATTAATTTTGTCCTAAAATTAACATGAAATGTCAAACAAACAGATTCGAAAATGAATATATCATATCTAACAGTCCAGTGAATAAATTAATTAATTCAGTCTCATTTATAAAGGATGATTTTTTACAATCACATAATGGAAAAAAATTCCGCAGTTATGCATGGGTACAAATATGTTTTTAAAAATATAGCTAAACAGAGAGCGTTCGAGAATCGGGGGGAAAATGGGAATCGTACAGATTCCCGAAAAGTCTCCTTTTATCTTTACTTTAAATATAAATATTTGTACACATACATAAGTGTGGATTTCTTTCCCCATTTCAAGACTTGGTGAGTGGTGCTTTTTAATCATATAACAAAAGCCACATTCATAAGGCTAAAACACAACAAGTTCTGGAACAACCACAAAAAATCCTGGCTAAGTAAAATCACCATTAGTAATACCAAACTCTTCGTACAAGATGGGGGAGATAAATCATGCAATGTCCACCAACTACGCCAAGACTTCTTGTCACCCAAAACAAAGGCAACACAACAAACAACTTTTAAATTCGGCTCATTCATTTTCGAACATCAAAACAAAAACTATCAAGATGCATCATTTCGATCAGTGGTTTTTCCAAGATCAGCTACAAAACAAATTGCTTGACGCTGTATTCTTTCGATTGCAAACTGAACTATTTTTAGTTTATTTATATTATAGCAATAATTACTACCTAGCGTTCTACCAGCTCAGTCCCTCGACTCTCTCTCTTTCTCTCTCTCTCTCTCTCTCTCTCTCTCTCGGGTTCATAAAAAACACACCCACATCTGTAAATCCCCAAGCATATAATAACTGTTTATAATGAAACATGTTGACAAGGAAAATATATACTAATCCCCTTAAGCAAAGAACGTTGCGCTAACTCCTCATATCCCTTACAAGCAATAATTGAAACGATGGGGTAGCCTTTAATTCAATCAAATCTCGTGGAAAATGAACGATCGTATCGCGGACACATGCACACACAAATACACATAAGCACACGCACACACATACCCTTCCGTTTCGCATGGAAATGCATACGCACACACAAACACACACACACACACTTTAATTTCCCAAAGCCATAATGACATGGAAATACACAATTCACACACACCACACACATTGGGGGAGGGGAGAGAGAGAGAGGAGGCGGACCGAGAGAGAGAGAGAGAGAGAGAGTGAGTTTGCACTAAGCATGCAAAATGGTTCTCTGATGATGCGTTAATCTCAATTTGCATCATATTAGGTATTATTAAGAGGGTTGCAAGGCGTATAGTGGGTTAGTCTCGACTCCCTTTGTTTGTGTTAATGGCAGCTGAAGTAATTCAGGAGTGAGTCTCTTCTCGAATTGTAAGTTTTAAGACCAATATAAAAATTTTTGCCAATTGCGGTCACTGAAACATAGGAACACACACACACACACACACACACACACACACACACACACACACACACACACACACATATATATATATATATATATATATATATATATATATATATATATAAAGTTAACCCACGAAGGAAAAATAAACAACAGAGTTTCAGCAAGATCTATTGACTCAACGTCCTTTACTCAGCAGACAAACTGATTTACATCGAGAAATTGAGAGTACAGGAAAGGTCGTATAACTGACAGATAGGGATTATAAGGAGATTAGTACCTAGAATCCAACACACCTGGAGAATGAGTAACCTTTCCAAACAACCATAAACATGGGTACAATTTAAGAACAAAAGATTAAGTACAACTGCCTCACACACAGGGACAAGACATTTAGATCTTTGGTAAACAAAAAGCTTATTCACAAAACATATTAAACATACATACACAAGAAAATATCTCTAAGGCAACTAATTTGTATTTAAGTCTGTAATTATATCTATGAGGTTATTCTTAAACATGTTACAAAACAAGGGTCTAAATGAAACAGGCCACGACTAATATTAAAATTACAATGGGAAGTAAGTTGTATTATGGCAGATACTAAAAGTTTTCGTGATAAGACATCTCTTGACCTTGCAATTACTGAACTACCAACCCAATTTATTCGGTGTTTGTTTTCACTTGAATGAATGAATATTGCATTAGATGTTTGCCCAGTTTTTACAGAATATTTATGCTGGCTTAGCCTTACTTCTAGGCCCTTGCTAGACTGTCCAAGATAAAATGAGGGACAATCCATACATGGAATTTTATATATTATGTTGTTGCTTTCCCTGGGGCCATTTTTTATTAACATTCCTTTTAGTGTTATTATACGAAAAAACAAAGTTGAACTTAAAGGCTTTTAACAATGATTTAATGGTTTCAAATCCGTTAAAATAAAGCAAACTGAGAATGTTCTTAGAATGTTTTTTCTCCATGTTATTTACACTATAAAACTTTTTGTGGGCTTTACTAAAATAAATATCTAATATACGTGAAGGATAACATAAATCTTTCTATTTTTCTTAAGTATTCAATTTCTTGATTCAAATATTGGGGACTGACAATATGCAATGCTCGTAAAAACATAGAAGAAAAAATTTATTTTTTGATGTTAAGATGGTTGGCCTGAAAAGAAATGAACATAAGTTAAGTTGTTGGTTGCGTTTTTTCCTATAACATAATGAATTTACTTCATGGGGGGGGAAAATGGCTCTCTATACATCAAAACATTTAAGAAAGGGAGCAATTGTCTTTTTCCAATTCTTGAGTAAACTTAATCGATGGTACTTGGTTATTTAATTTAGAGAGTAAATCATTACATCAATACCAACAGGCAGAACTGCTAAAATATCATCAACATATCTATACCACTTTACAGGAATATAAATGATATTAGGTAAGTAGCGTTTTTCAAAGAATTCCATGTATGAGTTTGAGAGTAGTGGTGATAAAGGATTCCCCATTGCCATGCCAAATATTTGTTGATAAAATTCACAATTGAATATAAACTTACAATCACAAATGCACAACCTAGTGAGTAAAATAATGTGACTTACAGGTGGAGGTAATTCATGCTGAGTTAGTTCATTACTAAGATATTCTAAAAAAGTGTATAGGGACTTTAGTAAAAAGAGAACATACATTATTTATGGATTTATCACGTTCCAAACTTTCGTGATTCATACATACATACATATATATATATATATATATATTATATATATAATATAAAGGTATAAGCCACGCAGGAAAAATTTACAACGGAGTTTCTGCAAGATCTTTCGACGTTCAACGTCCTTTACTTAGCAGGAAATCAAAACTAAGTAAAGGACGTTGAGCGTCGAAAGATCTTGCGGAAACTCCGCTGTTTATTTTTCCTTCGTGGCTTATACCTTTATTTATGGATTTATCGCGTTCCAAAACTTTCGTGATTCAGTTATACATTATATATATAATAATATATATATATATACTATATATATATATATACATATATATATATATATATATATATAATATTGAGAGAGAGAGAAAGAGCGCTGGGCGGTTATTTCCAGCATGAGCTATAGTTTTTAACAACTCGTTCCTCAAATATACAGACGAATTCAGCATATATGAAAAAAAACATAGAGAGAGAGAGAGAGAGAGGAGAGAGAGAGAGAGAGAGAGAGAGAACAGCGTGGGTGGTTATCCAGCATGAACCATAAATATCAACGAATCTTTTCTCCAAATTTAGCCACCTCTAAAATATACTACATTGAATTGTAAACAAGCAGTATACGCAGCAAGAACTTTTCTGCCTGAAATTCTGTGCTGGTGGGCAAGAGAACAATTCACCGGCTTTCCATACAGGTTAAATTTAGAATATATTTCCAAATAAATCTTCCATGCATAAAACAATTTCTAAATCATTCATAAAATTTACTACATATTTTCTAAACCTCCGATAAATTTATTATGTATTCCTGAACTTTAGATAAATTTATGCATTTCTGAACCTTCCCTAAATTCAGACTATATTTACCGAACCTTCCGTAAATTCCGAATATATTTACTGAACCTTCCGTAAATCTTGAATATATTTCCGGAACCTTCCGTAAATTCAGAACATATTCCCTGAACCTCCCGAAAATTCAGAATATATTTCCTGAACCTTCCGTAAATTCAAATATTTTTCCTGGACCTTCCGTAAATTCAGAATATATTTCCCGAACCTTCCGTTAAATTCAGAATATATTTCCTGAACCTCCCGTAAATTTAATATTTATTTAATGAACCTTCTGTAAATTATTTATTATCTATTTAATGAACCTGCCCCAAGTAAGAATTTCAAGACAGGACAATAATAAAACATTGACATTTAGAGAGAGAGAGAGAGAGAGAGAGAGAGAGAGAGAGAGA
>NC_061094.1:54043863-54047930 GCF_015104395.2 Macrobrachium nipponense
TACGAACATGAAGAACTAACTGACGTACGCGTAACACCCCTCAGTAAACACGGCGTGAAATTGGCCCTCTGCCTTTGTCAATATTTGCCTTTGTTACGGCCGAGTGGATGTAGCTACAACCTGTGTCACACTTCAACCAGATCTGACCAAAAGGAACAAGCGCCAAATGCTGGTGTTGGTTTCTGACGCCTTCGAGGGTCCTTGATAATTCAACAAAAAAACTGTGTCTGTGTATGTATGTGTGTGTGTGTGTGAAGAGATTTTATACACGTCGTAGTAGGCAGCCCATTCATGGAAGTCAAGTATAATCGAGGATGGCCCCTTAAAATGGTATATTATTATATACTGAAAGGGTGTTAAAAGTTAAATTTAGCCATAACAAACGGATCATATGTTTAAATGGAATGTGGGTCCTAGATAATTCAACAAAAAACTGTGTGTGTTTGTGTGTGAAGAGATTTTATACACTCGTCGTAGTAGGTAGCCCATTCATAAATGTCAAATATAATTGAGGATGGCGTCTCAAGAGGGTATCATTATATACTAAAAGGGTGTTGAAAGTTAAATCTAGCCGTAACAAACGGATCTTAGGTTGAAATGGAATGTAAATAAGCTAGAATGTTTGACATTAATGTTGAAACAAATGTGTTTCATTTGTGACGTGATCTTATACAGACGTCATAGTAGGTCGTTCATTCATAAATAAGTGAAGTAGATAATGATATACTATACGCCCCCTTTAATAGGCATATTAAAAAAAAGGCTATGAAGGGTTGAATCTAAACATAACAAACGGTTGAAATAGAATGTCAATAAACAAGATTTTTGAAGATGCACTGAAATAAATGCATGTATGTTCACAATGTGTTTATTAAATAGGTAGTTTACACATAAATGTGAAATATAATCGACTTCCACATTCAAAATAGGAATTATATTAAAGAGAGCAAGAGAGAGTTGAAGAGAATCTAGCCATAACAAACGGATCATAGGTTGAACTACAAGTTAAAATGAAATTAGTATTAATTGACGTGGCTTCAGGATTGTTCATTTAACAAGGCATGAGGGTAGTGCAACAGTGTGTTTGGCTGGAGAGAGAGAGAGAGAGAGAGAGAGAGAGAGAGAGAGAGAGAGAGAGAGAGAGAGAGAGATATCACCATTTCTCTGGAAGCTTGAATATAATGTCAAAGGCCCCTGTAGGCTTTTCCATAAGAATATGGCTTTTTCTTAATAATAGTAACAAATAATAATAACAAATAATTTATCTTTAGTCTATAGTCAATCAGTCCTATATAAATTTGATCAAATTTTCGACTCCCCTTTAAAAGCAATTAATCATACTTATGTCTTCTGTCTTTCCTTTCCCATGGCATAACTTGACTCGCCCACGCATCCATTCCAGAATATCTTCTCTCTCTCTCTCTCTCTCTCTCTCTCTCTCTCTCTCTCATTCCTTCCCATATTCCATCCATTCAAGAATAAAATCCTTCTTCTTCTTCTTCTTCTTCTTCTATTCTTCTTCTTCTTCTTCTTCTTCTTCTTCTTATTATTATTATTATTATTATTATTATTATTATTATTATTATTATTAAGCTTCGATACTGAGCAATCCATCTCTCAGAATTCTGAGAGATTTTATTTTCGTTTCTTCATCTCAGTCAAACCGTTTGATCAATTTCCTTTCGCATTCCTTTAAATTGCTTTGAAATTTCCTTCGAAGGATCTCTCTTCCAGTAAGGAGATTTTTTTTATTCCAGCCATTTAACCTCTCTCTAAAAATGGCCATATTTTATCAGTGCCTATCTGTGAAGAGAGAGAGAGAGAGAGAGAGAGAGAGAGAGAGAGAGAGAGAGAGAGAGAGAGACCTTACCTTACCTTACAGAC
Source organism: Macrobrachium nipponense (assembly GCF_015104395.2). Classification (NCBI taxonomy): domain Eukaryota; kingdom Metazoa; phylum Arthropoda; class Malacostraca; order Decapoda; family Palaemonidae; genus Macrobrachium; species Macrobrachium nipponense. Next base: position 54,045,748 of record NC_061094.1, read on the forward strand.
CTTACAGTTCGTTCGGGTTGCCCAAGGTCCCTCAGTGTGAGGGCACCCTATAATGTCTTACCTGACGAGTTGCTAGTACATCTTCCGGTATATTTGGCATCTTCCAATCTTGGATGGTCTGGGATGCAATTTTAGATATTTGTCGAGCTTATTCTTAAACACATCTACGCTCACTCCTGATATATATTCCTCAGATGAGCTGGCAACGCATTGAATAAAGACGCTGCATTATCGATGCTGGTGCGTAGTGGATTAATGTCCGTGTGCTTTCCTTATTTTTCCTGGTATAGTTTTGGGCCCCCCAACTACTAATCTACTCTGCTTGCTCTTTCTGATATTTTTAGTTCCATGATTTTTTGTTTTCTGCTATTCCTTCTATCTGTTTCCATGCCTGAATTATCATGTAGCGTTCCTTCTTCTCCTTTCTAGACTATATAATTTTAAGGATTGTAGTCTTTCCAGTAGTCAAGGCCCTTAACTTCTTCTATTCTAGCTGTAAAGGAACCTTTGTACACTCTCTATTTGTGCAAGTATCCGTTTTGATAGTGTGGGTACCATATCATATTGCAATATTCAAGTGGACTACGAACATATGTTTTATAAAGCATAATCATTGTGTTCAGCTTTTCTTGTTTTGAAGTGCCGTAACAACATTCCCATTTTTGCTTTACATTTTGCCAAAAGAATTGCTATTTGATCATTGCATAACTAGTTCCTATTCATCATCACACCAAGGTCTTTAACTGCTTTCTTATTTGGGATTGTCCTCATTATTAGGTCCCCTATATGCTATAGCTTTCCTTCTCTGTCTCCATATTTATTGATTCAAATTTATCAGAGTTAAATACCATCCTATTTACCTCTGCCCAATCATATACTTTGTTAAGGTCTCTTTGTAGAGCGTTCCTATCTTCATCACAAGTAATTTCTCTGCTTATTCTTGTGTCATCAGCGAAACTACTCACTACCGAATCCTTAACATTACTGTCTATGTCTTCAATCATAATAACAAAACAATATTGCAGCTAACACCCGTACCTTGTGGCACACCGGATATTACCTTGGCTTCATCCGATTTCTCATCGTTTGCAATAACTATCTGTTTTCTGTTGTGTAAAAATTCTTTTAACCATCTTCCTACTTTATCCACGATATTGTGTTTTCTAATTTTCTTCGCTAATATATTATGGTCTACTTTGTCAAAAGCTTTTGCAAAGTCTAGATAAACAACATCTGTTTCATTTCCGCTTTTCATATTTTTGAATATGTTCTCACGGTGGACTAACAATTGGGTTTGTGTACTTTTTCCGGGTACGAAACCATGTTGTCCTATATTAAACAAATTATTTTTTATTGAATGTTTCATAATATTTTTCTTCATTACCCTTTCATACACTTTCATAATATGTGCTGTTAGACTCACAGGCCTATAATTACTTGCCTCTAGTCTTGATCCACTTTTGAAAGTAGGGGTAATATATGCAATTTAATGCCTCATCATAAATCTTGCCTGTATCTACACTTTGTTTTAATAATATTGCAAGTGGCTTTGCGATAGAATGAACTACTTTCTTTAACAAAATAGCAGGAATTCATCAGGCCCAGCTGCAGCTCCATTTTAATTTCATTAATAGCCTGCACAATATCAGCCTCATTAATATCTATGTCAGACTAAATATTCACTATTTCGTCCCTTACTTCTATATCATTATCTTCATTATCTATTCTAGGGGTGAATTCTCTCTTATATCGTTCTGCCAATATGTTGCAATTTTCCTTTTTTTCATTCGTTAATCTCCCTTCAATTCTTAGAGGGCCTATTTCTATTCTTCTTTTATTCATCTTTTTCGCATATGAGTATAATAGTTTGGGGTGGGGTTGCTTGATATTTATTAGGGTTTTTTCTTCCAATTCCCGTTTTTCATTTTCTTTTGATTGTATAATCTTTTGTTCTGCATTTTCTATCTTACTTTTTAGTTCTATACTTTCCATGCATTTTTTTCTTTTGCAAGACCTTTTTTCCACTTTCTGATTTTCTGGAACAAGATCCTTCTGTCTCTTGGTATGCATGACTGATGTTTTTATTTCTTTTCTTCTTCGGTATATTATTTATCCACTATTTTCTCTAATATTTTATATAATATCTCCGTATTTACCCTTATGTCATCACTTACGAGAGAGAG
>NC_061094.1:54048430-54050930 GCF_015104395.2 Macrobrachium nipponense
TAATATGGTGTGCTTGGGATGGACATAAAGTGTTGCGATGGTGCTGTTATAGTCATCATTATCACTATCATCAGCATTACTCTTAGCTTCTTACATTTTATCACTATAATCATCATTAAGTTTATTCTTGTACGACATTGTTATATTTCACGAGCCAGGATATCATAGATGATCGTGGAAGTGAAATATTGTATTTAGGCAAATGAATGATGACATTGGTGAACAAACACAAAAGCATAAGAGAAATTTCTCTCTCTCTCTCTCTCTCTCTCTCTCTCTCTCTCTCTCTCTCTCTCATCTTTATTATCATCATTTATTAATCTCTTCTCTCTCATCCTTATTATTATCATCATTATTATAACCTTTCTTCTCTCACTCATCATTATCATCATCATTACTTTGTTAAAAAATCAAAAAATTATATGTTAAAATATATTTCTATGTAAAAAACAAAGAATTTCGAACACCACCTGAACGGTGTTCCTCATCAGTGTAGACGTTAAAATGTAAAGTGAGACGGTAGTTTCCTCCTTAAGAGCATCTAACGTCTACGAACGGTGTTCGAAAGTCTTTTTTTTGCGTAGAAATATATTTTGAAATATAATTGTGGACTTTTTAACAATTTGTTCTTCACGAGATTGTGAATTCCTTAATCATCGTTATCATTATTATAAGCTTTCTTTTACTAAAATTTCTATGTGTAATAATTGACAGGTTACTGATTTTAAAATTCGTGTTCATCAGACATAAAGCTTTTCAAATAACTTATTCACTTATGAAGATGGAGACCCGTTTTTCCACGCCAGAGAGATGACGACTCATAAATAAATATCTAATATCTCTCTGAATTATAAGAAACATTTTCTCTTATACAGGAAAATGTTGAGGAAAAAAAAAATCATGTCGCTAAACATGACAACCTCATCAAAATTTGACAGGCGAGCAGATCTGCTTCTCCCTGTAACTTATTGCATTAACTTCTCTCACATCATAAGTCGTTCTTGGAAACTGACGCTGTTGAATATGCTTTGGAGAGCTAGAACCCTCTCTCTCTCTCTCTCTCTCTCTCTCTCTCTCTCTCTCTCTCTCTCTCTCTCTCTCTCTCTCTCACCTTTTAATGCCGCAAAAACAACAAGGCTTTGTTTTGTGGTTAGAAAAGCTGGCTAATTGCCCCCGTCCCTCGGCTCTCGAAAGTTAAAACTCGGATTGCGCGGCTTTGGCCGACGTACAGCCGTGTTACAGAATTAAAAACCAATGTCATAATTATTTTGAATTTCAGTCTCCGCTTCAAATTTTGCGTCGGTCCTTTTGGAGACATGTAGCGAAACTGTAATCATAGGGGCATGAAATTCTCAGAAATACGAGGAACTGTTTGCAATAATATATAAATGGTATTTTGTACTAAGTTATATTACCAGTCACAAGAGCACCAACTCTTAGTTCAATTATCACTTTAGAAAGTTTATCCAGCATTGCGTTTTCTTTGATCCATTTACCCAGGTAAATTCTCTTTACAATCTCTATTACATAATGCCGTAACAAATTTATGCTGCTTCTATGGCAGCCATTATTACTTGAAGCTTCCTGGATCAGTTGGAGTAAATTCTCTTCAATTAGGAAGCATCACAATTTCTTCCAGAGTATACACGCATCTCTCTCTCTCTCTCTCTCTCTCTCTCTCTCTCTCTCTTCACTTCTTAAATGAATACAGGTAAGATACTTAGCAACGAACAAACGTTGTGCGAAATATATCAAGTATTTGACTAAAGCTTACGTACTTGAAAATTTGTATCGCTGGAATCATATGCTATACGCTATACTCCTCTAAGCTATAAACCCCACACGCTTTACACATATACACTATAATCATAATGCTATATGTATTATGCGTATTACACATATGAGTAAAGCGTATAAGCATATACGCTATACTAGTATGTGTAATATGCACATATGTTATACATTATACGCTATCCTCATATACACTATATACATATACACTATACTCATGTATGATATTTACATATACGCTATACACATATAAGCTATGCGCATATAGGCTATATACATTTACGCTATACGACTCTCCTCTACGCCTGCCAAAGCGCGATCACGTCCTAATGGATTGGCCATAAAATTTGATTAAATTCCAAGCCGGACGTACATTTCCTATCTAATCAATTCCGGCATTACCGTGTTTTGGACGCCCGTTGGCCATAAGGGACGTAATCATATGTAATACGCAGCGCAAAATTAGGCATAATGTTGCGTTTGAAAAGTGCTCCAAAACATCGGGGCGAGCGAGGATCTAAAAAAAAAAAAAAAAATGATTACGTAAACATTTCTGTATTCAATTACGTTACTAAAATGAATGACAATTGTAGAAATGATGATTCGGTTGGGAATTTTATTACAATAACCTTCGATAAAGTGCAAATGATATTAATAAACTCCTGACATGGTAAAATTCCAGTCTGCAATTGCGTATCTGGTTCCTGAC
>NC_061094.1:54055930-54070930 GCF_015104395.2 Macrobrachium nipponense
TCTGAGTTTTGCCCTTTTCTGTTTATGAAGTGATTACGATACAATTTGGGAAAGAAATTACTCAAATATGTACGTTTTCCTTTTTTACATTAATTGCGAATAAATAAATTTAAAAAAATCTAGGTCCCATCTATCCTGCAAGTGAAGTATGGAAACCACGTAACATTTGGTAAATCAGATCAAATCACCAATTGGCGATGAGAGGGTTTACAATCCAAAAACATATCTTCAACGTAAACTTAATACCTCTACGATATTACCAGAACCCCGAAGGTGGTCAGTGCTGTCAGTGCACCTCACGCGGCGCCCTGTAGGCATTACTTTAGATTCTTAGCTCCATCCCTTCGGCCCCTAGACGCAATCCCTTGCATTCCTTTAACTGTATCTCTATTCGTATTTCACCTTATTTTCCATCTTCTCCTAACGACTATTTCAAATTGAGTGTTTTCTTTTTTTTAATTTCCCTTTCATCGCTACATGACCTCATGGGTCCCAGCGCTTGGCCCCTGGCCTAAATTTTATAGTTCACTCAAGTTTTTACAGACAGGACGACTCAATTTGAACCTTATTTTCCATCCTCTCCTAACAATTATTTCATATTGAAATTTTTTTTTTTATTTCCCTTCCATCGCTAAATGACCTCATGGGTCCCAACGCTTGGGCTCCGCCTTAATTTTATGGTTCACTCCAGTTTTTACAGACAAGACGATTCACTTTGAAATGCAACGAAAACCACGCAAGTTTTTCCAGCCTTTTCCTCTGGGAAGTTTCAAACTTAAGGAAACTGCAATTATGCCTTCGTTCACAGTCTACAATACGATGCCATATCAGTGTTTGAGAAGAGCACAGCCTGTTGCTTGTGCTTTAGAGAGCTGGACATGCGCATCAGCGCTTTCATTCTTTGGAGTGTCTGAAGTTGCTTCTAAAATGGTGAAAATTTGTCTTTGTTGGGACTTAATAGCAATAGACATCAGACTAAATGTGCGCATAAACACACACTTATATAAATAAATAAATAAATAAATAAATAATTACATATATGTGTGCGTAAATAAATTCTTCTGTTACAACAGAATACGTCTCAAGTATAAAAGGCCCATTTTGACCAGAGTGGTTTAATGGGCCATTTATGCTTGAACACACACACACACACACACACACACACACACACACACACATATATATATATATATATATATATATATATCTATATATATATATATATATATATATATATAAATTGAAAATAATATAAAAAATAAACTACGAAGTAAAGTTTCCCATAAAGATTTCATACGGAGTTGGAATACCACTTTTAATCATTTCCAAGAAACCAGTAAGCCTATTTACTTTTAATACTCTCTCCCCCCACGGCCCCCCCCCCCCCCCACCCTGCCGCCACCAAAAATAAAAAAAATATAATGGACTTCACGAAAGATTCTTCTAGCAAAAGCTCTTTCATGAAATAGCTAATGCTTGCAGGCAACTGTGAGGTCACGGCGGTGCCTTTGAGAGCTCTCTCTCTCTCTCTCTCTCTCTCTCTCTCTCTCTCTCTCTCTCTCTCGACATATTTCGGAGACAAGATGGAATTTTCGAGAGCCCTGAACCCCAAGAGACGACAGTTTTGACAACGACCAGGAAAACTGGAGGAAAAGTCGCTTCATCAAATTTATTACAGGGGGCATTGCCCCACTCAGCGGATCAGTTCTGGTTCATGAATAACGTTTTTGATGAAATACATTCTCTGTTTGCGGTATTTCTGGGGATTATGGAAATGAACTCATGTCTGGACTGTAATATATAAACTAAGTAATCTTGTAGATATAATATTCGTCTCATAATCTAACTAATCCTTTAATACAGTGTTTCTTTCATCGTGCAATTGATCCACTGCTCCCAAATAAAGCTACAATAATCTTTATAAAGTTTTTATTCTGATATGTAGTTTTTCTTGTGAATTTAAAGTTTTGATAATTTTTTTTCTCTACCCCTTAACAGACTATTTTCAGTTCTTTTATAATATGTTTGGAATGAACACTACATACATATATACATATTACATACACACATACATATACATATGTATATATATATATATATATATATATATATATATATACATATGTATATGTATGTGTGTATGTGTATATGTAAAGATATATATAATATCTATTATATATATATATATGTAATATATGATATATATATATATATAATATAATATATATTAAATATATTAAAATTAAAAATAATGATGATTATTAGTGCTATACTATAATAAATCTTCAAACCTTTATATAATATAAGTTCACCACCTAGACTAAGATATATATATAATATATATATATAATAGTTATATATTATTAATTTATAAATAATTAAGATATATATATATATATATATATAACTATATATAAATAAACTTTGCATATACATATATACATATATCATATATACTACACATTCATACAGACATACATATATACATGCAGACATATGTACATATATAGTATATCTGACATAACAGCAAACACATAACCTCGAAAATGAGAATAATAAAAAAAAAAAAACTCAAAACACTAGACTGAGCTACAGTAAAAGGAAGGTGAATACTGAGCATGAAAATATTTCGACTCACAAAATTCGAGGATAGAAATGAAATGTTTAATATAAGAAAAAAAAACTAAAACATAGTTAATATTGTCAAAACAATGCTATTCAGACTAACCAACCGACAAGTTGCCTTTCGTAAAATCGCAACTATATAATCCATATTCACTCTAAATATTCCGCCGTTGTCACCCGGACATTCTATCTATGTATAAATATATAAAAAAAAAAAGGGGGAAAATGTTCCATTTTACGCTGTTCTGATTTACAAAAACCTATATCCGAACTTTGCCCCAAAAATGGACATTGAAATGCTATCAATCACGCCATCGCCGACCCGCGATGAAGCATTCCGATTGGAATTCGGGGTAAACAGGAATGGGGGGAAAAATAACCTAAAATTCCTATTATTCTTGCAACGGTGATATTAAAAATGGGGCAGGGGGAGGGGTGGTGGGAAGGAGGTGGATGGGATAAATGCATAAATCGCATTTCCAAGAACTACAGCGGTAAAAATTGTGGTGAATGTTTGGTGGATATTCAGGACCGTTTAATGTTGACTGAAATGATGTGTGTGTGTAGCTCCGATTATTTGTTTTCGTCGTCATTATTCTCCCTTGTGATAAAAAAAAACATTTTCAATTGTTTATTTTAACATAAAGCTGAGGAAATAATAAATTCAAAGTAATATTTAATGTTTACTGAAATTATGTTTGTGTAACTTTATTTTTGTTGTTATTATTATTCAAAACTCAACGCCGGAAATATTATTATTATAATTATTATTATTATTATTATTATTATTATTATTATTATTATTATTATTATTATTATTATTGGAGAAACAAATCCACAGCTATGTAAATGTACATATATTTAAATTTAAAACTTGAAAGATAGCTATAGCTTTCGGGAATCTGTTCGGTTCCACTTGATAAGGGAAACCGAACAGATTCCCGAAAGCTATCTTTAAAGCTTTAAATTTAAATATATGTACATTTACATAACTGTGGATTTGTTTCTCCATTTGAAGACTCGTGCTACTATGAGGATTTTTAAAATTATTATTATTTTATTATTATTATTATTATTATTATTATTATTATTATTATTATTATTATATTATTATTATTATTATTATTCTTTATGGTGTAAAAATCAACATTTTCGCTTTCCTTTCTCATTCGACATGCCGTGGCAGTGCGAATAACAATTTCAAAGGGACTTCAACTATCACTGTCCCAAACTCAGTGATACTTTTGAAGAAGATAATTTAAAAGAAATGGAAAGAAAAAAATGAATACTTGGGACAAAAAATGACTAAAGGAGGATTCACATAAGTTTATCAAGGGAAAATTAATGTTTGCATTTTGATTATGCAACATACAGTGCAATATGCAAGACACTCACCCACAAGGGAAATTTCGTAATGTCTTACGGGAGCAGATCTCAGATTTTGTCTTCCGAATCAGCACAGTTATATAAATAAGTATACCAGCTCATACGCTCTTATTCTCAGTTGCATCCTACGAGACGAGCAGTCTACATGACTCCCGTCCTTTGACTTTGGCATCCTATTTGTAGGATATTTTGGTAATTCCATTTTAATGAACCTTGAGGATACTTTACCACTCTTGACTGATTCCCGGGTTGTCGTTTTTCGAGACAGTTTCACACTGTTCTGACTGAGCTAAGCAACGCCATTTCGTTTATTTCGTGTGTCTATGTGTGTGTGTGTGTGTGTGTGTGTGTGTGTGTGTGTGTGTGTGTAAAACCCACAAAACCCTCTTAACTTCTACTTTTCTACACACATCTTCGATACACTTGTCACTACCAAGCATAACACCCAAATGTTCCTTTATTGAATCTCAAGGTCGGTTTTATTCGATTTATGATAATTTGGCTGCAAATAGGAAACACTGGGACACATTTAGCCATTCAGCTTTTAATAGTAAAAATAGGGATTTGGACTGGATGGAAAACAACGCGTAAGAAAGGAAGTAGGGAACGTTGGTAAAGTAAAAGGCTTTATAAACGGTAGTGGGTGCAGCTGGGGGCCTGCGGAATGCTGCAAATTTTTAGGAATGCCTGCATTGTCACTTTGGCTATTAAAATATATATATATATATATATATATATATATATATATATATATATATATATATATATATATATATATATATAGTGGAAGCAAGGACTGTTTAATATACAAAATTCATATAGCCTTCACACGGAGGGAGCTGGGCGGTGGGGGGAATGGGGGGGGGTGGGGGGGGGGGGGTGGCTTAGACCCCATGACCGGCCAGGGAAACAACCACTGAATAGAACTCGCGTTGTTGGGGACCAACAACGCGACGGAGAAGCAACTTTGTTCATCAAGACTATGGAATGGCAGCAACAACTTGGCGAAACCTCCTGGCCGAAACTTAGTGGCCAAAAACTTAGTTGCTTGCCTCTCTGAAAGGGGGAACACAGACTTTATGGGTGATTACTGCTACGGGTGAACAGACGAGACACGAATATGCAATGTTGATGAAGGATTTCTCCCCCATTTTTCATCGCCATTGTTTTATTATCAACGTCAGATTAAATTGTATTGGCTGGATGACTTTCTAGATACATAACCATTACTGTGAACGAGAAAGTTAGCCAGAATGTCTAACGTTAAACGCGCGCGCGTACGTGTGTGTGTTGAGAATGTGTCTGATGAGTGTGTATGCGCGTGTTTAGAGAGAGAGAGAGAGAGAGAAGAGAGAGAGAGAGAGAGAGAGAAGAGAGTAATTGTTTGTGTCTGTGTAAGTGTATTTATGTGTGTGATATGGCCTTTTACAATTTGCTGAAACAAGATGGGAAAATAATTGTTAACAAGTATATACGCATCCATAATGAGGAAGCGAAATTCGGAATGATGTCTAAGATCATAAGTCGTGTGTGTGTGTGTGTGTGTGTGTGTGTGTGTGTGTGTGTGTGATCTGGAGTTTTACAATCTGCTAAAACGTAACGAGATCAAAATATTGTCTGTGTGTGCGTGTCTTTTACAATTCGTAGCAACAACGCGTGATCAAAATATTGAAAGTCATCAAGTGGAGAACGATAAGCAACTGATACCGTAGTCCTTACCGACTGATTTCCCTAAATAAAAAAAAAAATAAATAAATAAAGGAAGACTAAACCAACTCCCTTTCTCCATTCTTATTTTACATCCCCTTTCCGAAATAAAATCAAGCTACCCGACACCGCAGAGTGGTTCTCTATCGTCCCAGCCTTCATTTGAATCACAAAATATTCCCGGGAGGTGAAAACGGCGCAGTACCGAAACCTATTCTTTGGTTTGTCTTCAAAACGAAAAGAATTGGGCGGGGGAAGGAAGGGGGGGGGGGGGTGGGGGGGGGGGGGGGAGAGAAAATTGCCAGCGGGAAAATATCCGACATGGGAAGGAGACAAGAGAGTCTTAGGGGTTTTGGCAATGATGCAATAACAAGGTTTATTGCAGCATTGCAAAGTGGCCTTCGATGGGATATAGTCAAGAGCTTTTATTTTTGCAATGACGCATTTACTACTATGAGATTCAGGGCCTCTGTAATACGGTTTCTTTCGCAATAACTTTTTATCTATGCATTTCATAAATATAACGCTTATTCAGAATACACATTATATCTACACATAAATTTTGACTGTATTCTGCAGTACGTAGGTTGAATAAATTTGATACTTATAATGTAAAAGTGACTTTTTTAGAAGACGGGCCAACTTACTCAGAAAAAAGGTTTCGAACGCACTCGTTACGTAACTTATGACAGCATTTCTTTCGTCTTTCTCGATGGATGATGGCTATACGTAGCGAATGCTAGACCTCTGGGAACAATGGTATAAAAATTTAAATACAAGCAAAGCAATACACCTTTATGAACTCTGAAACGGCTCCACTGATAATTGTCATAATGAACAAACCAACAAAATATGTTAATAAATACAAAAACACTTCGATTATTAGTCTAACTCCCAAAATAAGTGTCCTAAGAAATTACAGTCTACTTTATAGGTCACAATCAGATTGACAAGATGTAGGGAATAGTTGGTAATTTTCAAAAACAGAGTAGACAAGCTTGATTTGATAACTGCTATATCCAATGTCAAGCAATTGTTATTTATTGGCTATCTACCTATTTACTGAAAAAAAATAGCCGGTACCGTATTTTGGCTTTAAACTTTCACCAATAATTATCGTCAGAATGATGACTTCATGAGGCTCCACCCACTTTGGCCTCGTTATAATTCAGGATAACACTAAAGGCTATCATCGGCATTGTTGGATTAGAAAATTTAACTTCTGGCTATAGAAACTCATTTCTCGAGTAGTTGTAAGAAGTGCTAAATGATCCTCAAGGATCCCAGCCGTTGGCCTAAACGTTTAATTAATGTATATTACTGCTATTACTACTGTTGCGGCACTACTGCTACAGTAGTATTACTACGCTAGCACAGATAACACCCACCCAACTTCTATGTAACGTTCCGCCATTCATAAAGTCTTTATATCCAACACGGTCGTACGGCCTAAAGAAGAAGAAAAAAATTATATCGGATGATCCGTTGGTCTGCTGGAGGTTTTAGCACATATAAGCTTGTATTTACTTTGGATAAAAACCTTATTTTAACAAAAAATAGTTATATAAGGACTGTTTACATACAATCTCTCTCTTTCTCTCTCTCTTGGTGGCATAGTAAATAGTTAATGGGAATGTTCAAAATCCTGAATGACATTACAAGTATTATAATCACGTTACGCTACATAGAAATTAGACCATAAACATTGGATTCAAACTAGAAACTGAATAATTACATATTCAGGCTATAGTAAGTATGGCCAGGGGCTTTCTCTTGACTGTATAAAGTTGCAAGTCGTAAGATTAAGTTTTGCAACCATGGGGACAATTCCAAATCCTGTTAGCCATTCTTGACTGCTGTGGGTTTCAGAGCCGATGGGACAAGGTGAATGAGTTTCTGTTTGGTGGATGGGCAGGGCAACATTTCGTAAAACGGTGTTTACCTTGCTTACGTAATGAATGTTTTTCGACTCTTGGCATGTAATTATTGGCCATGGCGTCGGCTAGATAATTTTTACTCAATAAAAATTAAAACTATCGGGTTTAGGTTATTGATAATGCTGCCAAAATTTGTGTGTGGTTGTAAAATATACATATGTCAACTTTCAGCTACATCCGATGTTTTGATAAGGAGCAAAGTCCAAAAAACCGTGTTACAGAGTCCCTGAATCTCATAGTAGGTGATGGTTGCAACATATAAACAAAATTTCGATTCAAATCCATTCACATTGGCTCTCGTAAGGATTTTTTGCAATGGTACAATAACGCGGTGATGACTGCAACGTAAAAGCAATTTAGCTATAAATACATTCAAATTGGCCTTCGTTGGATGTTTTTGCAATAATGCAGTAACATATCAAAATAAATTAAGTTTTCAATGCATTCAAATTACCTTTGTAGCGAGATGGTCTAGAGGTCTTGCAATGACACATTAATACATTCAAATTGGCCTTCGATTGGCGTTTTTACAAAGATGCAATATCACGCTGATGATTGCAACATAAAATCAATTTAGTTTTATATTCAAACTGGCCTTCGTACGTGTTTTTACAATGATGCAATAACAAGGTGTTGATGTGAGCTTATCAATATCAATTTAGATTTAAATGCATTCAAACTGCCTTAGTATCGAGACAGCAGTCTAGGGTTCTTGCAATGATGCAATAACACAGTGATGATTGCAACATATCAAAATAAATTTTGCTTCCTGGATTTGACACTTTAACCGATCCGCAGTAATATAAAAAAAAAAATGTGAGACAGTTGAAAAATGATTTTATATTAAATTAAATTCCATTCCTGGCATTCATTGTGAAAAGGAAAGGTCGAGTGAAAACAGACTGAGAGAGAGAGAGAGAGAGAGAGAGAGAGAGAGAGAGAGAGAGAGAGAGAGAGAGAGAGAGCTCGTATCAGTACTATGTTTTAACCCTTAAAACCTTCCTGTTACGACTTTTGGTACTAGTATGCTAAAACAAAGGGAAAAGCTAAAGATAAATAAACCATGAAACTTCAAATACTTCAATATCAGATAAATAAATCATAAAACTTCAAATAATTCAATATCATAGATGTACAGACTCGTATGCATGCCCTACTTCCGGTCTAACATTAAACTCAAATAAGCTCCGTCGTCGAACAGAGCCCAAATACAATCAATTATTGTTCAGGGGAACGAAAATAAATAAAAAAAAAAAGACTGCAAATGACAAACCGCATTAGGCAGTCGGCTAATCTTTTACACGTACAATACGAGATTGCAAATACCCGTGAAATGCGAATTATTACCGGGATGACATAATGACTGTTTCCTCTGGGAGCAATTAGGCATATTTTAAGCCGGCAGAGGTCATTCTCTGAAAGTCCTGTTAACGTATGGTAGTGGGTTTTCATGAATTAAATTCCTCGTTTGTCTTTTGTTGTTGATGATAGAATATGGTTCTTTCATAAGCAATAGAATATGGTTCTTTCATAAGCAATAGAATATGGTTCTTTCATAAGCAATAGAATATGGTTCTTTCATAAGCAAATACTTGAGGTAATGAGCTAGTCTTAACTATATATCAAAATGGCAAATTATATATTCAGTCTTTCTGTCTTTGCCATTCTCTGAAAGTACTGTCAACGCATGGTAGTGGCTTTTTTTTTAAATTAAATTCCTCGTTTGTCTTTTGTTGTTGATGATAGAATATGTTTCTTTCATAAGCAAATACTTGAAGTAATAAGCTAGTATTGACTACATATCAAAATGACAAAATATATATTCAGTCTTTCTGTCTTTACATTTTGAGGTCTTACAGGTCGAAAAACAACAGCCCATCCTTTACTATACGTTTTTTGGGCAGGAAGCCAGCCAGAAAATGAAGAATATTCGAATGTACGGCTATAGCAGTGGTTTCGTAGCCTTTTATGTTTCCCAACTCAAGTCACAACGGTTATGAACTCGTGAAACTCTCAGCCACGACCGGGCAGCATCAGTCGCTCCCCAGATGCGGTCAAGTGAAGATGCTCTGGCGGCTGGCTCCTATGCGGTATCAGACACACGATCATGACTAACTTTTACCTTATATAAAGTAAAACTTACTGAGACTAGAGGGCTGCAATTTTATGTTTGATGATTGGTGGGTGGGTGATCAACATACCAATTTGCAGCCCTCTAGCCTCAGTAGTTTTTAAGGTCTGCGGGCGAACAGAAAAAGTACGGACGGGCAGACAAATAGCCATCTCAACAGTTTTCTTTTACAGAAAAATAAAATCAGTGGAAATTTAACCTCCTAGGTAAATTACAGACTTAAAACACTATTTTCCCAAAAGCACTTAAAAGAGAAAGCTTTATCTACACTTTAAACACAAAACTTTAAAAACACACAGTTTCAAACGCCAGAAGACAGCCAGTCAATTTCTGTAAAAAAAAAAAAAAAGTAGCAAGCTTACATTCTGCTTTGTGACTTTGAAGTAGTTTCCCTCACTTGTTTAAAATAATTTTAAGTAACGTTACTTACAATCTCAGGATATAGCAATACATCACGATATGCAACATACATGACACAAGAACCTCCCAGCAAACATCTATTAATTTTGTCCTAAAATTAACATGAAATGTCAAACAAACAGATTCGAAAATGAATATATCATATCTAACAGTCCAGTGAATAAATTAATTAAAATAATTCAGTCTCATTTACAAAGGATGATTTTTTTACAATCACATAATGGAAAAACAAATCCACAGTTATGCATGGGTACAAATATGTTTCTAAAAATATAGCTAAACAGAGAGCGCTCGAGAATCGGGGGGAAAATGGGAATCGTACAGATTCTCGAAAAGTTTCCTTTTATCTTTACTTTAAATATAAATATTTGTACACATACATAAGTGTGGATTTCTTTCCCCATTTCAAGACTTGTGCTACTGTGAGATGTGCTTTTTATTCATAGTCTTGTGCCACTGTGAGTGGTGATTTTTAATCATATAACAAAAGCCACATTCATAAGGCTAAAACACAACAAGTTCTGGAACAACCACAAAAAATCCTGGCTAAGTAAAATCACCATTAGTAATACCAAACTCTTCGTACAAGATGGGGGAGATAATCATGCAATGTCAACCAACTACGCCAAGGCTTCTTGTCACCCAAAACAAAGGCAACACAACAAACAACTTTTAAATTCGGCTCATTCATTTTCGAACATCAAAACAAAACTATCAAGATGCATCATTTCGATCAGTGGTTTTTCCAAGATCAACTACGAAACAATTGCTTGACGCTGTATTTCTTTCGATGGCAAACTGTACTATTTTTAGTTTATTTATATGATAGCAATAATTACTACCTATCGTTCTACCAGCTCAGTCCCCTCGACTCTCTCTCTCTCTCTCTCTCTCTCTCTCTCTCTCTCTCTCTCTCTCTCTCTCTCTCTCGGGTTCATAAAAACACACCCACATCTGTAAATCCCCAAGCATATAATTAACTGTTAATAATGAAATATGTTGACAAGTAAAATATATACTAATCCCCTTAAGCAAAGAACGTTGCGCTAACTCCTCATATCCCTTACAAGCAATAATTGAAACGATGGGGTAGCCTTTAATTCAATCAAATCTCGTGGAAAATGAACGATCGTATCGCGGACACATGCACACACAAATACACATAAGCACACGCACACACATACCCTTCCGTTTCGCATGGAAATGCATACGCACACACAAACACACACACACACACTTTAATTTCCCAAAGCCACATGACATGCAAATACACATTCACACACACACACACACACACACACATTGGAGAGAGAGAGAGAGAGAGAGAGAGAGAGAGAGAGAGGGTTTGCACTAAGCATGCAAAATGGTTCTCTGATGATGCGTTAATCTCAATTTGCATCATATTAGGTATTATTAAGAGGGTTGCAAGGCGTATAGTGTTAGTCTCGACTCCCTTTGTGTTTAATGGCAGCTGAAGTAATTCAGGAGTGAGTCTCTTCTCTTAATTGTAAGTTTTAAGAATTATATAAAAATTTTGCCAATTGCGGTCACTGAAACATAGGACACACACACACACACACACACACACACACACACACACACACACACACATATATATATATATATATATAATATACTATATATATATATATAATATATATATATATATATATAAAGTATCGAAGACGAAGGAAAAATAAACAACAGAGTTTCAGCAAGATCTATTGACTCAACGTCCTTTACTCAGCAGACAAACTGATTTACATCGAGAAATTGAGAGTACAGAAAGGAAAAATCGTATAACTGACAGATAGGGATTATAAGGAGATTAGTACCTAGAATCCAACACACCTGGAGAATGAGTAACCTTTCCAAACAACCATAAACATGGGTACAATTTAAGAACAAAAAGATTAAGTATAACTGCTCACACACAGGGACAAGACATTTAGATCTTTGGTAAACAAAAAGCTTATTCACAAAACATATTAAACATACATACACAAAGAAAATATCTCTAAGGCAACTAATTTGTATTTAAGTCTGTAATTATATCTATGAGGTTATTCTTAAACATGTTACAAAACAAGGGTCTAAATGAAACAGGCCACGACTAATATTAAAATTACAATGGGAAGTAAGTTGTATTATGGCAGATACTAAAAGTTTTCGTGATAAGACATCTCTTGACCTTGCAATTACTGAACTACCAACCCAATTTATTCGGTGTTTGTTTTCACTTGAATGAATGAATATTGCATTAAATGTTTGCCCAGTTTTTACAGAATATTTATGCTGGCTTAGCCTTACTTCTAGGCCCTTGCTAGACTGTCCGAGATAAAATGAGGGACAATCCATACATGGAATTTTATATATTATGTTGTTGCTTTCCCTGGGGCCATTTTTTATTAACATTCCTTTTAGTATTATTATACGAAAAAACAAAGTTGAACTTAAAGGCTTTTAACAATGATTTAATGGTTTCAAATCCGTTAAAATAAAGCAAAACTGAGAATGTTCTTAGAATGTTTTTTCTCCACGTTATTTACACTATAAAACTTTTGTGGGCTTTACTAAAACAAATATCTAATATACGTGAAGGATAACATAAATCTTTCCCTATTTTTCTTAAGTATTCAATTTCTTGATTCAAATATTGGGGACTGACAATACGCAATGCTTGCAAAAACATAGAAGAAAAAAATTTATATTTAGATGTTAAGATGGTGGCCTGAGAAGAAATGAACATAAGTTAAGTTGTTGGTTGGTTTCCCATAAATAATGAATTTACATTGAAATGGCTCTCTATGCATCACAACATCTAAGAAAGGGAGGCAATTGTCTTTTTCCAATTCTTGAGTAAACTTAATCGATGGTACCTGGTTATTTAATTTAGAGAGTAAATCATTTACATCAATACCAACAGGCAGAACTGCTAAAATATCATCAACATATCTATACCGCTTTACAGGAATATAAATGATATTAGGTAAGTAGCGTTTTTCAAAGAATTCCATGTATAAGTTTGAGAGTAGTGGTGATAAAGGATTCCCCATTGCCATGCCAAATATTTGTTGATAAAATTCACAATTGAATATAAACTTACAATCACAAATGCACAACCTAGTGAGTAAAATAATGTGACTTACAGGTGGAGGTAATTCATGCTGAATTAGTTCATTACTAAGATATTCTAAAAAAGTGTATAGGGACTTTAGTAAAAAGAGAACATACATTATTTATGGATTTATCACGTTCCAAACTTTCGTGATTCATTCATACTATATATATATATATATATATATATATATATATATATATATATATATATATATATATATATATATATAAAGGTATAAGCCACGAAGGAAAAATAAACAATGGAGTGTCTGCAAGATCTTTCGACGTTTAACGTCTTTACTTAGCAGATAAACTAAGTAAAGGACGTTGAACGTCGAAAGATCTTGCGGAAACAAACTCGCTGTTTATTTTTTCTTTGTGGCTTATACCTTTATTTATGGATTTTATCGCGTTCCAACTTTCGTGATTCAGTTACACACACACACACACACACACACACACACACACACACACACACACACATATATATATATATATATATATATATATATATATATATATATGAGAGAGAGAAAGAGCGTGGGCGGTTATCCAGCATCAGCTATAGTTTTTAACAACTCGTTCCTCAATATACAGCCGAATTCAGCATATATGAAAAAAACATAGAGAGAGAGAGAGAGAGAGAGCGGCGTGGGTGGTTATCCAGCATGAACCATAAATTTCAACGAATCTTTTCTCCAAATTTAGCCACCTCTAAAATATACTACATTGAATTGTAAACAACCAGTATACACGAGCAAGAACTTTTCTGCCTGAAATTCTGTGCTGGGCAAGAGAACAATTCACCGGCTTTCCATACAGGTAAATTTAGAATATATTTCTAAGTAAAATTTCATTGCATAAAACAATTTCTAAATCATTCATAAAATTTACCACATATTTTCTAAACCTCCGATAAATTTATTATGTATTCCTGAACTTTAGATAAATTTATATGCATTTCGAACCTTCCCTAAATTCAGACTATATTTTTACTGAACCTTCCGTTTAAATTCCGCCTTCCGAATAATATTTTACTGAAACCTTCCGTAAATCTTGAATATATTTCCGGAACCTTCCGTAAATTCAGAACATATTCCCTGAACCTCCCGAAAATTCAGAATACATTTCCTGAACCTTCCGTAAATTCAGAATATATTTCCCGAACCTTCCGTAAATTCAGGATATATTTCCCGAACCTTCCGTTAATTCAGAGTATATTTCCTGAACCTCCCGTAAATTTAGTATTTATTTAATGAACCTTCTGTAAATTTATTATCTATTTAATGAACCTGCCCCAAGTAAGAATTTCAAGACAGGACAATAATAAAACATTGACATTTAGAGAGAGAGAGAGAGAGAGAGAGAGAGAGAGAGAGAGAGAGAGAGAGAGAGAGAGAGAGAGAGATAATGCACTGAAAAAAGATGGACATCATTTGAACATTATATTATCAATTACATTAAGCAGACATGCATTATATATTAGCAAAGAGACCTCCAGTAGCTATAATGTGAAGGTAAATGACAGAGAGAGAGGAAGGAGAGGAGAGAGGAGAGAGAGATGAGAGAGAGAGAGAGGAGAGAGAGAGAGAAACGGAACGTCAACCCCATAAATAGTGACGTGGAATTTAATTTCAGATACCCTAGAGTAACAGAAGATTGATAGATCTGATT
>NC_061094.1:54075930-54077410 GCF_015104395.2 Macrobrachium nipponense
AAGAGATTTTATACACACGTCGTAGTAGGCAGCCTATTCATAGAAGTCAAATATAATCGAGGATGGCCCCTTAAAAGGGTATATTATTATATACTGAAAGGGTGTTAAAAGTTAAATTTAGCCATAACAAACGGATCATATGTTTAAATGGAATGTGGGTCCTAGATAATTCAACAAAAAACTGTGTGTGTTTGTGTGTGAAGAGATTTTATACACTCGTCGTAGTAGGTAGCCCATTCATAAATGTCAAATATAATTGAGGATGGCGTCTCAAGAGGGTATCATTATATACTAAAAGGGTGTTGAAAGTTAAATCTAGCCGTAACAAACGGATCTTAGGTTGAAATGGAATGTAAATAAGCTAGAATGTTTGACATTAATGTTGAAACAAATGTGTTTCATTTGTGACGTGATCTTATACAGACGTCATAGTAGGTCGTTCATTCATAAATAAGTGAAGTATATAATGATATACTATACGCCCTTAATAAGCATATTAAAAAAAGGCTTTGAAGGTTGAATCTAAACATAACAAACGGTTGAAATAGAATGTCAATAAACATAGAATTTTTGAAGATGCACTTCAAAATAGTGATTATATTAAAAAGAGCGCAAGAGAGAGTTGAATGTTGAATCTAGCCATAACAAACGGATCATAGGTTGAACTACAAGTTAAATGAAATTAGTATTAATTGACGTGGCTTCAGGATTGTTCATTTAACAAGGCATGAGGGTAGTGCAACATGTGTTTTTTTCGCTGGAAAAAAAAAAAGAGAGAGAGAGAGAGAGAGAGAGAGAGAGAGAGAGAGATATCACCATTTCTCTGGAAGCTTGAATATAATGTCAAAGGCCCCTGTAGGCTTTTCCATAAGAATATGGCTTTTTCTTAATAATAGTAACAAATAATAATAACAAATAATTTATCTTTATCTATTTTAGTCAAATCATCCTATATAAATTTGATCAAATTTTCGACTCCCCTTTAAAAGCAATTAATCATACTTATGTCTTCTGTCTTTCCTTTCCCATGGCACAACTTAACTCGCCCACGTATCCATTCCAGAATATCTTCCCTCTCTCTCTCTCTCTCTCTCTCTCTCTCTCTCCTCTCTCATCCTTCCGATATTCCATCCATTCAAGAATATCCTCTCTTCTTCTTCTTCTTCCCTTCTTCTTCTTCTTCTTATTATTATTATTATTATTATTATTATTTTATTATTATTATTTTATTATTATTATTATTATTATTATTATTATTATTAAGCTTCGATACTGAGCAATCCATCTCTCAAATTTCTGAGAGATTATTTTTTCGTTTTTTTTCTTCATCTCAGTCAAACCGTTTGATCAATTTCCTTTCGCATTCCTTTAAATTGCTTTGAATTTCCTTTTTATTCCAGCCATTTAACCTCTCTCTAAAATTGGCCATATTTTATCAGTGCCTCTGTGGAGAGAGAGAGAGAGAGAGAGCGAGAGAGAG
>NC_061094.1:54077910-54087910 GCF_015104395.2 Macrobrachium nipponense
CGAGAGAGAGAGAGAAGGGGGTAAATGTATAATAACTTTCTTAATAATATTCTCTACCTTCTCTCAACTTTTATTCTTATTACAGACATTCTAAATAATAATAATAATAATAATAATAATAATAATAATAATAATAATAATAATAATAATAATAAATCATTTAATCCACAAGCACCATTGCTTCCAGTCCGTTTCATCCCATTTTTTATAATACGTCCCCCCCAGCATCCTATCTGAGTTAAACATAGATATCCTGTCACAACCAGGCACTCAGCTTGCAGTGTAGTGACCTCACGGGACTTCCCGAAGTCAATTAAATGAAAATGAAGTCATTTAGTTCTCAGATTACAGCAACAGAGCGCTGGACTAGAAGCAGAAGTAAACGCTTCTGAATATATGGAACATGTGTGGCATTCAACTTAAAGGATTACATGCCTTTTAAGGATTTATCTGAACGGTGCAACATGAAGATGTAGCTGCGCTTGAGAGAGAGAGAGAGAGAGAGAGAGAGAGAGAGAGAGAGAGAGAGAGAGAGATATGAACCTATTGTAAGGCCTCCCGAATATATGGAATGTGTTGCATACAAACTTACTTTAAAAAGATTATGTACCTTTCAAAAATTCATTTGACCGGTATAGCATGAAAATGTAAGATGCGCTTGAGGTACACACACACACACACACAGAGAGAGAGAGAGAGAGAGAGAGAGAGAGAGAGAGAGAGAGAGAGAGATAACATAACAATTGTATTTTACCTTTATTCAAAGGATTATATACCTGTTAAGGATTCTTTTGAACGGTACAGCTAGTACAGCGGTACAGTATGTAAAAATATGGTATATGCGCTTGAGAGAGAGAGAGAGAGAGAGAGAGAGAGAGAGAGAGAGAGAGAGAGAGAGAGAGAGAGAGAGAGCTAACCGTGCAACCTTGGAATACAAGACAAACCCTGTTCTTGGACAGATATCTGTTAAATCAAAAGCAGTGAATTGTGTTCTGTGTTTTTGATTACCAGACAAAACCGTTTTGAAAACCTGATGACATCACTTAATTTTGCTGCGTCTGTGTAAAGACAACTCTTTATTGATAAATCGTCAGAAGCATGGCATTCCTAAGGATATTCGTCGAGAATGAAAATATCCATTATCATTATCATTATCATTCAGAAGATTAACCCTATTTATATGGAACGAGCCCAGAGGTTGACTTTAAATTCAAGCTTCCAAAAGAACAAGGTAGCAGGAGGTAATGGAAAAAAAACAGACAGAGATAAGTTATTACAAAAACAAATAAATAAATAAATAAATAAATAAATAAGTAAATAAGCAGCTACTCGCAAAAGTTAATATATCGAGAAATAATAATCAACAATCACAATTAATACAAAGCAATTGGCCAAAATCAACCAGTGGCATTGTGTTTCTGCAGAACGCAACTCCAATTCTGGACTGCGGACTCCTCGCGCCTTTCATTAAATCGGGCCCGTGGTGAGAGAGAAAGATTGTAATGTTTCTCTTCATCCTTTGGTGATGTTTCTCGCCCATCCTTCGTTCAAAGGGCCTCTAAGCACTCTCTCTGATTGCCCACTTCCCGATAAAGTCCTCAGTGCATGTCTCCACTTTCCCAAATGGCTGTTGCCGGCATTCCAGCTAATGTTAGTGAAGTTTTCGAAATCATTCACTGAATGGAGTATACCCTACTTAACTGGTATTACTGCCTATTTCTTTGGTTAAACCTTAACTTTCTTTCGAGTTTGCATGTGTAACAATCGATTATTATATAGTTCATCTCATCTGTACCGAATCATTTTCCAAATTGGATATCAAAGAAAATAAGGAAAATCATCTATCCTTGGGAAAATTAGGCTTATTTTCTACGTATGCGGAAATAAAATACTCGTACTGCATAATGATGTACTGGGTTTGTTTCTTAAGAAATGAAGCCTTCAAGTTTCCATATAAATTGATAACCTTGGTTCATAGGAACTGGCGTATAATATATTCTAGAACGTAGTTAGAAAGTAAATTTTCATAGAAACCTATAAAAGGGGCAACATTTCAGATAGGAAATTTTATAGTTAAGATTTACTCTTGCACAGGTTGATAAAAAATATATATAAAATTCTACGAATTGCTGTTTACTCTGAACGTTGAATATAGCTTGCAATATAATTACATAAGACGAATTGTCTTTATATAGATATAACGGTTATATTAATGTAATTTGAAAAAAAAGTGTATTTATTAATACGCCCGTGCAGGAAGGGCAGGGGATAGTGGATTAGTGCCCTCAGTGCACCTAACGTGGTGCACTGTAGGTATTACTTACGGTT
The DNA here is from genome assembly GCF_015104395.2 of Macrobrachium nipponense. Classification (NCBI taxonomy): domain Eukaryota; kingdom Metazoa; phylum Arthropoda; class Malacostraca; order Decapoda; family Palaemonidae; genus Macrobrachium; species Macrobrachium nipponense. Next base: position 54,080,239 of record NC_061094.1, read on the forward strand.
CTTTGCAGCATCCCTTCTGTCCATGGCTGCAACCCATTTCATTCCCTTAACTGTACCTCCGTTCATATTCCCTTTCTTCCATCTTACTTCCCTTACTTCCTCCTGTTACACCTTTCAAATCTTTTTACCGTCAATTTGCCTTTCAGCGCTGAATGACCTCATGGGTCCCACAGCCTGGCCTCTGGCCAAAATTTTATATTCCATTCCATTTCTTTATATCTATGACAATAAAGTTAATGCAGGGAATCTTTCATAAAATTAAAATGTCAAAACTTAAATCAAATCCAAACTCATTTGCTCAACTGCTGTTTACAGTTTTTTATATCAATTCAAAAATGGAAACTCTTAAATTGTACTGGACTCTTTTGACAATACGCTAAAAGAACATGGCCTCGGGTTTTCGGGAAATTAAAAAAAAAAAAAATAAACACATTTACAACGTAATCAATTTCACCAAACTAATTACTCACGTTCATTATCATTTTTCGAACGTTAAATTAGGCGGAGTTGTCCTAGCAATGAACAACACGAATGTATTATTTCAAATATTTCGGTTGAATAGTTTCCTCTGACTTTCAATGAAAATTACTTGTCGGTTCGGATTCTTATGTTTTCGTTAAATCGAACGTAAGCTAAAGCATTAGATAAATGAAATAAGAATTAAATAAATGAATTCAAACCATAATGCGAAAAAAGGGTTTGTGATTTATAAAAGTTTTTACTCGCTTAATAATGTGAGCCTCCGAACTGAAATTGTTACCGTTTGTTTTGGAATTATGAAAAGACTAAGACCTGGCATTTAAATAAATAAATAAATAGGTAAATAAATAGATAAATAAATAAAACATAAAAAATACATACAACACATACATACAACATACATACATCATTTATACATACATACATACATACATACATACATACATACAATAAATAAATAAATAAATAAATAAATAAATAAATAAATAAATAAAAAAAGTCCAGGTCTTGTAATAAAAATAAATTTGTAATAAAGGAATGGAATGGAATATAGAATTTTGGTCCAAACCCAAGCGCTGGGACCTACAAGGTCATTCAGCGCTGAAAGGGAAACTGATAGTCGAGAGGTTTGAAAGGCGTAACAGGATGAAAAAACTCGCAGTTGGACTATGAAACAATTGTTAGGAAAGGAGGGAACGTAAGATGGAAGAAAAAGAACATCAATGGAGGTATGGTATAAGAAATGAAATGGGTTGCAGCTAGAGGCCGAAGGGACGCTGCAAGGAACCTTAAGTAATCCGTACAGTGAGCCGTATGAGGTGCACCGTCGGCACTAACCCCTACGGAAGATGGAAGTAAAGGAATAATACTTCCAATTTGTAGAAATCCTCGCACAATACATTTGCGAGGAGTAAACAAATTTTTTCACAATTTTTATTAAGGAATAAAGTGAGATCGTTTTACAAAAAGGGTAAAATTTTGAAATGTCAAAATCTAACCTTGTTACCGATACGATGGAAAAATGTACGATTTTCAACATTTTACAGATTTTAGATTTTCTTCTCTTTTCTGAAACCTTCCTTGAATTTCTAAGCAAGGTGAATTCCTATAGTGATTTAGCTTGACCGAGTTATCTTCAATATGTGTAATTCAATTTCACCTAGATGTTTTCGAAACATTTTTAAAGGGAGAAACTCTCTAAACAATCAGCCATTTTCGGGGATAAAAACCATCAAATAAACAAACAAACAAACAAAAACAAAAAACCTACGATCGCAATTTTACATTTATATACAGTTTTAGTCTTGAATATATATACGAAACCACTGAAAGATTTTACCTGCCCGTGCATCTGAATGAAAAAAAAAAGAAATAAAAAAGACAACGCAGGCCGGGCCTGACTATTTACGTAACCGTAATTTTACGCAATACGTAACTCTTGAATGGATACGGGGCAACAAAGAGAACATAAACATCAGCCGAGTGGCGAGAAAACACTCTTAAGGCCTGTGAAATATATTCAAGGTAAAGTTTTTTTTTTTTTTTTTTTTATTCCACTGGTTCCAGGAACAACACAAAAAGGCTTGGAGGATTAGGAGATAAAAAAAATAGAACTTTTCAAAGTACAAAAGACCCCCCCCTCTCTCTCTCTCTCTCTCTCTCTCTCTCTCTCTCTCTCTCTCCGCAAGATTTTTCCTCTTCGATTGTAGCTTTTCGTCTCGGTTATCATCTCAGAAGCTTACGTTACGTCAGGCTAAGTTATGTCAGGCTAAGTTACTTCAGGCTGAGTTACGTCAGGCTAAGTTACTTCAGGCTAAGTTACGTCAGGTTAAATTACCTCATGCTACCTCGGGCTAAGTTACGTCAGGCTGTTACTTCAGGCTAAGTTAATTCGGGCTAAGTTACGTCAGGCTAAGTGACCTCAGGCTAAATTACGACAGGTTAAATTACCTCAGGCTACCTCAGGCTAAATTACGTCAGGCTAAGTTACTTCAGGCTAAGTTACGTCAGGCTAAGTTACCTCAGGTTAAGTTACGTCAGGCTAAGTTACCTCAGGCTAAGTTACCTCAGGCTAAGTTACGTCAGGCTAAGTTACCACAGGCTACCTCAGGCTAAGTTACGTCAGGCTAAGTTAATTCAGGCTATTCACCACGGAAAACAAGGAATAGCTCACTATAAATCTACCCTAGGCACAATAGTGAGCTTTCAGGAATTTAATAAAAGAGTTCTGGAAGAAAATCAAAAGCCTCTCTCACTTTCACTGGAGCGTAGCTTATTTATTCGACCATTTTCATTTCGTCTGAATATTAATCTTGAAGTTGTCTTATCACGTGTCCATCCGCGCACAAAAACGGGGGGTGGTGGGGTTGGGGGCGGTGGGGGGGTGGGGGGGGGGGGGGTTATGACTTAAAGGGTGAGTTGAATTGGTGAACATTACCTTTGATCATATTTATCCCCTTAGTCATACGGAGCGACTAATAGCTTGTGTTACTTTTAAACCCCAAATTATGGTGAGATTATATATAATATATATATATAATTATATAATATATATGATTATATATATATATATATCTATATATTATAATTATATATTACCAAGGGAATATATCCAAGGGAAGGATCCAGCCCTCAGGCAGTAGACAAATTGGAGTTTATGGAAAGACGTTCTGGTTATATCCGTTTTATTTAAAGGCCGACCGTTTCGTATAGCTTCGATACATTCCAGGCTGAAAAACGATTAAAATAAATAATATTTATATCAATAATTACATATATTATACGTATATATATATATATATATATATATATATATATATATATATATATATATATATTACACTATCCAACGACAAATGAGTATTTACTAAACTAATAAAAAAAAACAAAAAAAAGAAACCTCGTATACAGAACACTTGGACTCTGAAGACAGAACACATGGACCCACCTATCTCCTCCACCTCATTCCTCTTCTCGCTAAAATTGAGCATGCATCAACCCCTTGGAGAAGAGTTGTAGCAATCTATTTCGGCAATGCTTCAGATATTACGAGAATGGTCTTTCGCCTGATGATCGCGTGATTATTCAAAGGGCGCTGCTAGCTGTTTATCTCTCTCCCTTCCTCCCTCCTCCTCCTCCTCCTCCTCCTCCTCCGCCTCCTCCTCCTGAGCTGATGCATTATAAGCATCTGTTACCCGGAGTCAGTTATAAATGTGCAACAAAACGAGCTCCTCTGCTCCACCTCTTATAAAAGCGGGCATTCGTCTTGCATACCTATCGTCCTTGATGTGGTTTTCTCTCTCTCTCTCTCTCTCTCTCTCTCTCTCTCTCTCTCATACACATTCACACACATACACCAGCAGAAACTCCTTTATTTAAGTGGACAATGCACTCTCTCTCTCTCTCTCTCTCTCTCTCTCTCTCTCTCTCTCTCTCTCTCTCTCAAGTAGAAACTCCTTTGTCTTTTTAAATGGAGGATATAACTTTACATCATTAGGAGTAAAACCCACTACTCGAGAATGGATAAAAAAAAATCTGATAGTGCATTTTCTATGCTGCAATATTTATTTGAAAGTTATAATTCGAACTTTTTTAAGGCCAGGCTAATTAATTCACAGTTAAGAGGACTTTGCGGAGTTGCAGTCTTGCCCTAGAGCTCCTGATATGACTACTAACAAAGGCAAATTCATTATTAATATTGCTTTTAGGCTCATTTGTTCCGGACGAGTGAAAATAAAATCCCAGATTCTGCATCCCAACAATGATTCTGTAATCTATAATACCTTCTCGAACTCGAAATTGAGCTCGCAGGAGTAGACAAGAACAAAAGGAGATCCCTCAACGATGCCAAATCTAATTTGAATGAATAAAATTCAGTGAATGCTATTTATTTATATATATATATTTTTCGTTTGAATAAGTGACCTCTTCTTTCTGTTTCCAATTACCTTCTGTCACTTTTTAATGAACACATTCTTGGGAATCTTGAAATTAAAGTCAATGGCTCTTGTGGTCTTGTTCCATATGAATATGGTTCATCTTCCGAATAATAATAATAATAATAATAATAATAATAATAATAATAATAATAATAAAATAATAATAATAATAATAATACCTTTCAGGCTGTGAAAACGTGAAGACACCCCTTCACAGGTGAGTTGTTCCTTCAGTGTGGAAATCAAATATTCGAGGATAATAATGATTTCCAAGGTCCCACTTATTACATGAATAAGCAGGTAAACAAAGGGTCTTTATTGTCTTGTACCTGTGAAATCCTTCGAATACCATTTGGACTCTTGACAGAGAGAGAGAGAGAGAGAGGAGAGAGAGAAGAGAGAGAGAGAGAGAGAGCGCAAGTGTTTGTATAGCAGAATACTCTTTTTCTTAACCTTAAGCGAGTCCTATTTTCAGGCTTTTTACAGGAACGTCAATTAACGTTAATGTGAAAGGAATATATATATATATATATATATATATATATATATATATATATATATATATATATATATATATATATTTGTGTGTGTGTGTGTGTGAAAAATATAAGACACTCCTCAAATCCCATATTTCACATCCACGAACAAATCATTACAATGACCTTAGAAGATATCAACGGCCACATCCTCTCCCCCTCCCTCTCCTCCCTTCCCTCCCCTCCCTCCCTCACAGAGAGGAGTAATAATAAAAGGTAGGAAAGGAGCGGAATTCATTTTGGCAGGGGGAGACGAACGTTATAAACCATCGTAATAAGGACACCTACGCCGGAACAAATGGCATCGTATGTTTTCATTAGGAGAAAGTATTCTCTCTCTCTCTCTCTCTCTCTCTCTCTCTCTCTAGCGAGCTCCACATGGGAGATATAAGACAGCGGAGATAATAAGCAGAACATAAATAAAAGAACTTCAGGCAGCAGCATCGTCGGAGGGTGGTGGTAGTCTCTCTCTCTCTCTCTCTCTCGCTCGCTCTCTCTCTCTCTCTCTCTCTCTCTCTCTCTCTCTATTTGGACGTTACCGTGAATTAAAATGGAACTGCTATGTTAAACAGCGCAGGGGGAACTGGACTTCATATTACAAACTTGAACACATACCCACTAACACACAAACACACAGACACAACAAAAACACACACACACACACACACACACACACACACACACACACATATATAATATATATATATATGATATATATATATATATATTATATATACTATATATCTATATATATAATCATATATTCACGTGTGGAACAGAACAAGATGAATGCCTACCCTTTTTGGATGTCCTCATACGGAGAAATAGTAGTGGGTTTAAGTATAGTGTTTACAAAAAACCTACTAATATTTCTTCCTATGTACATTTCCATTCTGGACAAAACAATATGGTTAAAAGATCAGTGTTTGCATCCATGTTTTTAAGAGCACTACGGGTATGTAGCCCAGAATATATAGATGAGGAGATAGATAAGATTCGGAATACAGGCAAGAAACTGAAATATCCAGATAATGTACTAAACAATGCATTAGAAGCGGCAAAAAAGACCATGTATCAAAACCAAAAAGAACCTTACAACAACAAAAATTTGCTTGTACTACCTTATAATAACAATATTAAAGATATCCCACATCTCCTGAAAAATTTTGGTGTTAATGTAGCTTTTAAAAACAATGAAACAGGTACTTATTAAGAACTCCCCCGACAATGCTAAAGGATGCGTATATAAAATCCCGTGTAAGTCTTGTGACATCTATTACATTGGTCAAACGGGGAAAGCACTGGAAAAAAGAATAGAACATCATAAACAATGTGTGAGATATGCACAGGGAAATAGTGGTATATTTGCACATGTTAGTGAGAACAATCATGCTATTAACTGGGAAGGGGCAAAAAAGCTGGTGTGTCCTAATAATGCATTGGAAGGGAATATCATTGAATCTAGTTTTATAAAAGAAAGTTACAACAATAATATGAAAATCAGTCAAGGAATGTATAAACTTGATTCTTTAATATTAAAAGAAATTTGTAAAATGTTTAAATTTTAAGGTAGGCTGTAGAGATAAATGGAAATAGGATTATTATATTTGTAAACACAGTAAAGGGGGCAGTAGTGGTAATGAGATGTTCAACCCCGCCTCCCTGACACCTGTCAGGTGTGGACTTGTACCTAAGCGGTAGTATCCCTTGAGAATTTATTGTAAATTTTAGCCAAATGATTTTTGAAAGCCACTCCTACCTTGACACCTGCCTGTGGGTGGATCTGCAGTCTCAAACGGTTGTGTGTATGTTCGTTAGTACTGTCTTTGTAGTATATATACTTGTGAATTCTAATACTATGTATCAGTCCTTTGTCAATGGCTTGAAAATAAAGCCGAAACCGGTCAGGACCTACACCCTGTCTCTTATTTTTCACCTGTGAATATATGTGATAAACGAATCACGTGCTAAAGTTATTATAATCATAATATATATATATATATATATATATATATATATATATATATATATATATATAAATCATATACACACACACAACACACACTATATATATATATATATGTATATCTATATATATATATATCTATATATATATATATAATACTCTAGATATTATCTATACATACACACACACCACACACACACAACACACACACCACCATATATATATATTATATATATTATATATAATATAGATTTTATATAATATATAATACTATATATATTAGGATAAATCTTTATATATTCGATATATATTAAGATATTAATTCTTTACCTATTCAATTCCCAATTTAAAATATCAAGGACTCCACAATGCAGAAACGTCCGCCACCGTTTCAGGATGCGGGGGAGAGGGGTTGAGGGGGAGGGGTGTGCGGGGAAGGGGGAGTGGAATATCTCCTAAATCTTGATAGCCAGAGATTTCGACATTTGAGTCCAAACGACCACAACAAAAATCCCCAGCCTGAGGATAAGGATGGATGGAGAGAGAGAGAGAGAGAGAGAGAGAGAGAGAGAGAGAGAGAGAGAGAGAGAGAGAGGACTACTCTCAATTCTTTGGATATTCTGGCTTTCAAATTTTGTTACTACTGGCGTTTGCTGGCTGAGAGAGAGAGAGAGAGAGAGAGAGAGAGAGAGAGAGAGAGAGAGAGAGATACTGCTCTAAATTCTTTGAATATTTTGGCTTCCAATTTTTTT
>NC_061094.1:54090410-54104952 GCF_015104395.2 Macrobrachium nipponense
TTTTTTTATTTTTTTTTTTTTTTTTTTTTTTGCTCTATCACAGTCCTCCAATTCGACGGGTGGGTGGTATTTATAGTGTGGGGTTCCGGGTTGCATCCTGCCTCCTTAGGAGTCCATCACTTCCCTTACTATGTGTGCCGTTTCTTAGGATCAACACTCTTCTGCATGAGTCCTGGGAAAAGGGCTACTTCAGCCTCTAGTTTTTTCTGAGTTCCATTTTCAGGGATCTTTGCGGGATCGTGGCCTAGTGCTCCTATGATTATGGGTACAATTTCCACTGGCATATCCATATCCCTCTTATTTCTATTTTCAGATCTTGATACTTTATCGATTTTTTCCCTTTTTTCCCCCTCTTTCTTCTTCAACCTCTGGTGTCCCATGGTATTGCGACATCATGAGTGATACTTCCTTCTTGACTTTGTCAATCAACGTCACGTCTGGTTCTGTTTTGCACGTATCACCCTATCCGTTCTGATACCATAGTCCCAGAGGATCTTTGCCTGATCGTTTTCTATCACTCCCTCAGGTTGGTGCTCGTACCACTTATTTCTGCAAGGTAGCTGATGTTTCTTGCACAGGCTGCCAGTGGAGGGCTTTTGCTAATGAATCATGCCTCTTTTTGAACTGGTTCTGTGCAAGTGCCGGACATTCGCCTTGCTATGTAGTTTTTTATGGTTTCAATTGTTTTAGTATTGCACTTCCTAACATATGGGAGAGATGTTATTTCCGTCTATCATTCTTTGAACATATCTGGTTCTTAGTGCCTGATCTTGTGCTGTTATCATTCCTTCAGTTTCCCTCTTTAGCTCTCCCCTCTGTAGCCATTGCCATGTGTCATCGCTGGCTAGTTTTCATTCATATTTATTATTTCCTTTTTTTTTTTTTTTTTTTTTTTGCTCTATCACAGTCCTCCAATTCGACTGGGTAGGTATTTATAGTGTGTGGGGTTCCGGGTTGCATCCTGCCTCCTTAGGAGTTCCATCACTTTTCTTACTATGTGTGCCGTTTCTAGGATCACACTCTTTCTGCATTAGTCCTGGAGCTACTTCACCTCTAGTTTTTTTCTAGATTTCCTTTTCGGGATCTTGGGATCGTGGCCTAGTGCTCTATGATTATGGGTACGATTTCCACTGGCATATCCCATATCCTTCTTATTTCTATTTTCAGATCTTGATACTTATCCATTTTTTTCCCTCTCTTTCTCTTCAACTCTGGTGTCCCATGGTATTGCGACATCAATGAGTGATACTTTCTTCTTGACTTTGTCAATCAACGTCACGTCTGGTCTGTTTCACGTATCACCCCTATCCGTTCTGATACCATAGTCCCAGAGGATCTTTGCCTGATCGTTTTCTATGACTCCTTCAGGTTGGTGCTCGTACCACTTATTACTGCAAGGTGGCTGATGTTTCTTGCACAGGCTCCAGTGGAGGGCTTTTGCCACTGAATCATGCCTCTTTTTGTACTGGTTCTGTGCAAGTGTCGGGCATTCACTTGCTATGTGGTTTATGGTTTCATTTTTCGTATTGCACTTCCTACATATGGGAGAGATGTTATTTCCGTCTATCGTTCTTTGAACATATCTGGTTCTTAGGGCCTGATTCTTTTGCCGCTGTTTATCATTCCTTCAGTTTCCTTCTTTAGCTCTCCCCTCTGTAGCCATTGCCAATTGTCATCGCTGGCTAGTTCTTTAGTCTGTCTCATGTATTGTCCGTGCATTGGTTTGTTGTGCCAGTCCTCTGTTCTGTCTGTCTTTCTCCTGTCTCTGTATATTTCTGGGTCTTCGTCTACTTTTATTAGTCCTTCTTCCCATGCACTCTTGAGCCACTCATCTTCACTGGTTTTCAGATATTGCCCCAGTGCTCTGTTTTTCGATGTTGACGCAGTCCTCTATACTTAGTAGTCCCTCTCCCCTCCTTCCTTTCGTGTTTGTTTATGTATAGTCCTTGTCCGGATTTGCTCTTGGGTCTTTTCTGGTTGGTTCCGAATAGTTTGTTCTGTTGGTATCCCTTATTCCTGTTCATGTACCGTTGGATCTTCGTGCTTTGGCCTTAAGCCTCTGTTTTACATCTTCTATTGTGTTGTTTAGTCCCCTCTCTTGTACTTTGTATTTCTCGTTGAGTTCCTCCCTTGTTTTCTTGCTTTCTTAGCCTTTTTTCTGCCATCTCTTTCAGTTTACTCAAGTCAGATCTCATCACCATGATTTGCTTTTCCAGGCGCCTTTTCCAAGGAGGTTGCTGTTTTGTTTCTGTTGGGTTGGTTGTGCTGGTGGTGTTGGTGTTCGAATCCCCATCAGTTCTGCTACTAATCTTGCTCCTGCATATACCAAGTTATTTGTTTCTGTGATACTGGTGGTGTGTATTATGCCCATTATTTCATTGACCTCATTGTTTTCTCCTCCCTTAATTTCTTGGTGTGTAGGCTTTCATGGAAGGGATCTTTGTTCTCTCTGTATCTGGCTCCATCCATTGTCTAATCTTTTCTACCCATTCCGTCCTCTCTGTTACTTCGTCGGTGTTTCTTCGTGTGTCGTTGTTAGGTACCTCATCCTCCCTGTCGTCTTCTGTGGCATCGTCTCTCAGTTCGTCTTCGTGTAATTCGTTGTCGTGTGACATTTCCCTTTCCAGTTCTTCTCTTTCTGTTGGGGAGAGCCAGTTCTTTTTCTTTATGTTCCTTACTTGGTCTGCCAGCCTCTGCTCTGTTTGGGGGGAGTATTCCTCTCATTCCAGATGTTGACCAATCTCTTCTATATCCTCTCTCCGTCGGGTTGCTTCTGATGTAGCATCTCCATATTTCCTTATGTTTCTTTTTCTTGTCATTTTCTTCCTTTTTGCCTCTGTAGCTCCAATCTCAGGCTGTTGATTACTGTCGTTGTGGTGATCAGTTGCTGGATGACGACCTCCAAGTACCTGACCGTCTTCCCCTTCAGTTGGGTTGAATACTTGGTTGCCGGACGAAGCTCCTCTGTTGCCAGAGGTTCCATTTACGTCGTTGTCGTTTATTCGTTCATTTCTTTCCATCATTGCTGAGTTTTGCTATTTAACCCATAGCTGGACCCTACCCCATCAGGGATAGGTGCTCATTTACAGCTGAGTAGACTGAGGAAATTATGGTAAAGATCCTTTCCCAAGGAATCAACGCCGAGGAGAGCGGTCACCCATCCAACGACTGACCAGCCCCAATGTTGCTTAACTTGACTTAAGTCAATTGACGACCTAACCCACTCCTCCACGGCGCCACATTATTATTATTATTATTATTATTATTATTATTATTATTATTATTATTATTATTATTATTATTATTATTATTATTTTTCTTTTTTTTCTTTTTTTTGTCTATCACAGTTCTCCAAATCGACTCGGTGGTATTTATAGTGTGGGGTTCCGGGTTGCATCCTGCCTCCTTAGGAGTCCATCACTTTTCTTACTATGTGCGCTATTTCTAGGAGCATACTCTTCTGCATGAGTCCTGGAGCTACTTCAACCTGTAGTTTTTCCAGATTCCTTTTCAGGGATCTTGGGATCGTGCCTAGTGTCCCTATGATTATGGGTACAATATCCACTGGCATATCCCATATCCTTCTTGTTTCTATTTTTAGGTCTCAACACTTAGTTCTTTTTCTTTTTCTTCTTCTTCTTCTTATTATTATTATATTTTTTTGCTTTATCACAGTCCTCCAATTCGACTGGGTGGCATTTATTATTATTATTATTATTATTATTATTATTATTATTATTATTATTATTATTATTATTCACAAGATGAGCCCTTTTCATATGGAACACTCAGCCAACGCGGAACCAGAGAAATTTACCTCTAGTGATAGAAATTCATTCCTCGATAAATTAATATGGTTCGGATCCCACAATAAGCTGTAGGTCCCGTTGCTAGGTAACCAATTGGTTTCTAGCCATGTAAAAATATCTAATCTTTCGGGCCAGCCCTAGGAGAGCTGTTAATCAGCTCAGTGGTCTGGTAAAACTAAGATATACTTAACTTACCTCATATGGAACAAGCCCACCGAAGGAGCCACTGACTTGGGATTCAAGCTTCCAAAGAATATGGTATTCATTAGAAAGAAGTAACAGAAGATAATGGGAAATAGGAAAAGTGTGCTAACACAATAAGAGGCCCAGGTCGTAGAAATATATAAAAAGTTCTCATTTGTGACACTGAAGAAGGTCCCCCCCCCCTTTTTTTTTATCTCTGTAGTGACTCCTATTATAACCATCTTGGAAGTGTCAGGTAGACTTCCTCACTCCCGCAGGTGTATTTACATATCGGGTTGGAACTCTCACACTCGTCTAAATGGAGGGCGATAATGTTCGTAAATAAGAGAAGAATGGTTATTTTAACTGGAGGTAACTAAGAGGGCGTCTCTTGTCGTTTTTGTAGTCACGGATGGTATCTTTCGAGTCATACAATCGGCGTATTGTCTCATTGTGACCCTTACAGCTATGTTTTCAGCAAAGCTTTTGTGTACGAAATGCAGGTGGAATTTTCAAGGCATCTCCTGGGAACATCTGTGTTAGCTAACCAACCAACTACAGCAGTTGGAGAGGGAACTCATGATTAGTCTTTATTTCCATCAAACAATTTTGGGGTGACTTCTGGGAAAAGAAGCATCGCCTTTGAGTAGCTGTACATAGCTACTATAGTAGACTCACATTAACCGTGCATTTGATGTCTAGGCTACTCCCTTACGACTCTCCTGATTGGTTGTTGATAAGCCAATCATAGGGCTGGAAACTCTCAGTCTCTCGAGAGTTCACGTGGGTAGGATTTATGTTCCAATCCCCCCCCTCCCCTTCTGAGAGCTACGTCTTTCAAAAGTATCCTTCAGGAGAGGAGGAACATACATCCTGCCTATGTGAACTCTCGAGAGAGACTGAGAGTTTCCAGCCCTGTGATTGGCTTAACAACAGGCAATCAGGAGCGTCGTAAGGGACTAGCCTAGACATCAAATGCACGGTTGATGTGAATCTTCTATAGCACCTGCTGGCGTCAATAAACTAGGGCATGAAACTATATATATATATATATATATATATATATATATATATATATATATATACTATATATATATAGTCATATATATATATATATGGACGATATTCCTTATTAGATGTTAGCCCTCCTTAGAGACACAATAATTCATAATATCTTGAAGATATCTCAATAGTTATTAAGTCCTTTTGAAGACAGAACAAATCAAAATATCTTGATTAAGTTCCCGTAGGATACACACACACACACACACACACACACACACACACACACACACACACACATATATATATATATATATTATATATATTACATATATATATATATATCTATATATATATATATATATATATATATATATATATATATATATATATCCACTTGCCGAAAAATCTTTTCTGTATTTCTATTGCATTTCTAGTTAGCTCTCCGCATACGGATTGCATCAGAGCATTGCACGTAATTACTGCAACTTCCTCCGTATCATTTCCACCGCGAAAGAACATATCCTCCCCAACCCCCCTTTTAGAATACTAACTTAAAATCGTAATACAGTGTAGTTATTGACAATAGAGAGATCCTTCCCTCCCTCCAATTCCGTCATTCTCATCCTGATTCTGCTTCTGCACACCAATCTCCTTGATATCGAGGACGAACCGTTCCTATTCTTCCTCCTCAGAGGAATGCCCTTCCTTCCTTCCTCTCTCTCTCTCTCTCTCTCTCTCTCTCTCTCTCTCTCTCTCTCTCTCGTTTAGTATAAAGGCTCCTCCCTCCGTCCCTCTCGTATCACCCCTATCCTGTCAGAGAGAGAGAGAGAGAGAGAGAGAGAGAGGAGAGAGAGAGAGAGAGAGAAAGGGGGCAAGGCGATACCAATAACATGAGCAATATGGCCCGGTCCATGTTGACATGCGGGAGGCTTAGCCCCTCTAAGCCCAATACGAGACGCCATATGGGATCGTCTTGCACTTCGCTCCGAGTTGTAATATCACACATGAAGAGGAGAATTCTTCTTCATATATCCACCAGCCGTAGCCACCGACATCTCACTATCTCTCGCCTTGGGAATGAGGTGGTCCTCTTCTGCTTACCCCCCCCCCCTCCCCCCCCCCCCCCCACCCACCCAACCCCCTACAGCTTCTTTACAAGAAGAGGGAATAGAGGGGCTTCATATCTAATAAGATATCTTCAAGATATTTTGATTTCTTGTGTCTCTAAAGTCCCCGAGGGGACTTGATTCTAATGAGATATCATCAAAATACTTTGATCTGCTGTGGCTCCACGGGGATTTAATATCTAATGAGATGTCTCAAGATATTTTGATGTATTATGCCTCCCAGGAAAATTAATATCTAATGAGATATGCTACGATATTTTAAGATATTTTAATTTGTTCTCTCTTCAAAAGGACATAATAACTAATAAGATGTCTTCAAGATATTTTGAATTCTTGCGTCTCTCAAGTCACTAAAGGGACTTAATAACTAATATGAAATCTTCAAGATATTTTTATTTATTTTCCCCAAGGGAACTTAATATCTACTAAGATATCTTAAAGATATTTTGATTTACTGTCTCTCTAAGGAGACGTAACATCCAAGAAGAAGTCTTCCAGATATTTTAATTTATTGTATTTCTAAGGAGACCAAACATCTAATAAGACATTGTCAAAATATTTTGATTTATTGTCCCCAAAGAAACATAATATCAAGATATTTTGGTTTATCATCCCCAAGGGAACTTTAATAACAAGATATTTTGATTTATCGTCCCCAAGGGAACTTAATATCAAGATATTTTGGTTTATCGTCCCCAAGGGAACTTTAATAACAAGATATTTTGATTTATCGTCCCCAAGGGAACTTTAATAGAAAGATATTTTGATTTATTGTCCCCAAGGGAACATAATATCAAGATATTTTGGTTTATCGTCCCCAAGGGAACTTTAATAACAAGATATTTTGATTTATTGTTCCCAAGGGAACTTAATATCAAGATATTTTGGTTTATCGTCCCCAAGGGAACTTTAATAGCAGATATTTTGATTGTTCAAGGGAACTTAATCATATTTTGGTTTATCGTCCCCAAGGGAACTTAATATCAAGAAATTTTGATTTATTGTCCCCAAGGGAACTTAATATCAAGATATTTTGGTTTTTTCGTCCACAAGGGAACTTTAATAACAAGATATTTTGATTTATTGTCCCCAAGGGAACTTAATATCAAGATGTTTTGGTTTTTTCGTCCACAAGGGAACTTTAATAACAATATATTCTTATTTATTGTTCCTAAGGGAACTATTAAGTACCCCAAGGGACCCCTGGAAACTTCTTAAATTGATTCATATTGGGATGGATAGGATGTTATGTAATGCTGACATATTTTGCGACAAACGGAAGGCAAAAACACGACACAGAATTGAATCAGGATTTGAAATAGGGTCACATCCTGACGTGACCATTTGAAAACGGGGTCACTTTTAGGCAGGGATTTGTCGTAATTCATGGCGAGTGGGATACAAATGATCATCGGCAGAGGATGCCTGATTGAAAAAGTAATGCTTTCATACATTTGGAACGGGTTCCTCTACGATATCAATTTTGGACAAGTTTCACTTTCATTACTTATTAACATGGGAAGTTAGTTTTTAGTTCCTGATCTACAAAGATGGACGAAGAGATAAAATCAAGTAAGTGATAAGGAGGTGAAAACTTATGAAGTTTCCAGTTGGGGATAAGAACTGAGAATATTTCTAAAGGAGAAAACAGTACCAGAATGAAAGTTTAAAGTAGAGAGAGAGAGAAAGTAAAGTAAAAAATAAGAAGGCCCAAGTTATGAAGCCCGTCAGTTAGCGAGGAGTAGACTTACAATATTTCTAAAGGAGAAAGCAAGAATCAGAACCGTGCAAAGTTTAAAGCCTCGAGATACAGAGATAAAAAAGTGTAAAAATGTAAAAGAAAAAATACATTCTAGTCCCCACATAAAAATTTCAGAAGACAATGAGAGAGAGGAGAGAGAGAGAGAGAGAGAGAGAGAGAGAGAGAGAGAGAGATGCACCTGCCCCGTACATGACGTCAGCGTGGCAGTGAAGAGAAAATAGAACCTTTGGTCTTTTGTGCCCAAGATAAATTACTCCCATTAAACAAACCTATGGAAGAAAGTTCTCCCTGTGTCTTTAAACCATATGCATTTAGAATGGAGTTTTTGTTTGCACTGTTGCACTACTAACAAAACATCCTATGAGAGAGAGAGAGAGAGAGAGAGAGAGAGAGAGAGAGAGAGAGAGAGAGAGAGAGAGACAATAGATCGTTTCAACAGAAACTGATCAAGGCTACAAACAAAAGTTATGAAAACGCGAGTAAGGAAATGAAGTAAATGAAACAAAGTTTCATGGTAAAACACTATGAATAGAACACAGACAAAGTGTAAATCTCTAAGAAAAAATATATATGTACACACACACATATATATATACATGTATACATAAATGGAAATATGAATACCAGGATGGTATTCATATCTACACATAGTCAACATTTGTCAAGACTTTGCTTCCCTAATGTTTATGTTCAACCAAATCGATGGTATATTCGAATGAAAGTATAAGAGACTGAAATAATTACGATATGAAAAATCATACGACGTTTTATAGACTAAATTCATGTCTATACAATTTTACTGAAAGATACAACAGGCTATTCTAAGTCTTAGAGTTAGCCCTTCTGTAACTTATTTAATCTTTTATAAAATGGGCGTGGCGGGGGGTGAGGGGATCACGGGGAATCAACCACAATCTCTTCGAGTTCCCTTATAATGCCCTCGTCTGCTTATGCATATATCATTAGCGACCAAAAGAAGGATTAATGAATAGTCAACAGCCAACAGAAGTTCAATATCCTTCGCTTTTGAAGTCTGCAACAACAGCGGACCAATAATATAACTTTTAAAGTGTCTTTGATGTTTACGAAAGATAAGTCATTATTGACTTCATAAGGAGATGATAGATGTATTTAATGGGCTTTCTTTCTGATATGTATCGAACATTGAAAGGTTATTTCTTATTTATTGCACTACTTAACTGAACTTTACGTAATTTGGACGTGCAGTGACTTAGGTGGAAAGTTGGTTTCTGTTCATAAATATTTTGCATTAGTGAAGGACAAGAAAAATATAAATGACTTACATATTATATACTAATATTCATTCTAATTTACGCACTACTTTCTGTAATACTTTTAACGTGAAACTCAGTTGGGTACTTATGACGTCAATACATCTACAAAATCTTTGTAGCGAAATGCATTTTAGTCCTTGGAGAAAAATTTAATGAAAAATTTCCATAAGTTACGACAATACTAGAAATGCATGTCAGATTTACTGTATGCCTACAATTCATTTGGCTCAGCGTAGCAAAATTAATAATAATCTGCACGCAAATTATCACTATGTGCAAATGTGACATTTTTTTATTGTTACTGAAAATGAGCAAACTATCAAATGTAAGACTACGAAGTGGTGATTTACTAGCAAAATTAACCAGGTTGTCTGGACGCACCATAAAACATTTGAAACTGGTGCAATTCCGTAACAATAAAAGAAAGAACGATAACAGACGTCAATTATTTTCCATGACTTTGTAATAAATATTGTAAGAAAAGTTACGTAGTGCATTCCTTCATCATAAAATGTGTACTGCAAGATATATTTCAGTTGCCCCAAGAGGGATGAATTATGACATGAGTTTTTCATTACAAAACAAAAATAAACAAACAAAATAATATATCAATAAATCATATAGTACAATCTATCATACAAAAAATCGCTACAAGAAATAAAATTCCATTAAACGAAGTCGTTCCTTAACGCAAAACAGCTCTCACTCACTCGAACTGAACGCGGCCACCGAGCCAAAAACCAGGTATACAACTTCACCCAAAATCCGGACACGAATAAAACATCACGTCTCATCTCCCTTAAGGATAATTTATGCCCCGCAGGTGTCAAGGGGATCGTAGGGCGGTGTCAAATGGAACTGATGCACGGCGTGAGGATAAAAGGTCAAATAAAATGCCCCGAGAAGGGAGGACGATTAAAAAATACATATATATTTAGGGGGAGAAATGACAGGAGGTGGCGTTCAGTAAGAGAAATCTTTTAATTTAATCGTTTGGAACTGACAGCTTCTCGGTACTAAAATTGTGAACTGTGGTTGGAGGGTGGGGGGGGGCGAGTGTTGGAGCGGGTGGAAAGAGGCAGCATGGCCGTCAATTATTCTGTAAATATGAAGACAACGCTCGATTTTTTATATTAGATTTGGTTTCGGTCAAGTTACTTGATCTTTATGTATGTAGTATGCATATACACATGGTTGGGTGTGTTGTATATATATATAGTATATATATATATATATATATATATATATATATATATATATATATATATATATATATATATATATATATATATGATATATTATAATATATATATATATATATATATATATATATATATATATTATGACGGAACGTCACAATTATTTGTAAAAAAAAAAAAAATCTGTAAATAATTATTTGTGTAACTATGAAATTATCGGGTGTTTAATGTTCAACATCATCTATTATCAGTTATATTAACTATTCTACATTATCTATTGGTTTCTTTTCCTTAACTTAGTCATACAGATATTTGCATTCCTTAGCCTTCGTTACACTTGTAATTTGTATTTTCGTGAGAGAACTATTCAGTGCAGTGTTGAAAACATCTTTTTCTTTTGCTTATCATAATTAGTGTTTTTGTGATATTACGTGTGAAAGTAATTATATTGGAATTTAAGTTTATTTATGTTTAAGTATTAAATTACAATTGTCTTTAGTGTTTCAGATCCTGCTGAATTTGGAGAGGTAATTAAAAAAGTGGTTAAAATAGAGGTGGGTTTAAAATGAGGTGAAAATAAACAATAAGTGAAGCAGACAAAAAAGAATAATATTTTTTTTTTTGGTGGTGATATTATAAATTTATGAGGGATAATTGAGTGATTGCAGACCACCAACATCCCCACACCTAGCCACCAGGTAAAGATTCACTTCAGTCCCGTCATAATATATATATATATATAATATATATATATATATATATATATATATATATATATATAAATATATATATATATATATATATATATATAGATATATATTATATATATATATATTCACACCTACTGATAAATAAAAACGGAAAACTGCATTTTCATAAGTCTGATATAAGTGCTCCATCTACATTATCGAGCTTATATATTCCCTGGCAAAAATTTTTGTAAAGCTGTATGTTAGAAATTTGTGAACCGAATCAAAACAGACAACAGCAAATAGAAGGACCTACACAGAGATACATACTGGCCCACCAATTTTCCTTGACACTGTGTATCACAGGGGACATAAACTGTGTATCACAGGGAACTGAAATCATACCGTATTAACAGAAGTTTGAAACATTCTTACCTCGAGGAAAGAATGAAAAGAAGTATGCTGGGAATTACGTGGGATTACACTGAGGCCCCCTGCACCCAATGGCCAAAATTTCACTATAAAAAATAGAAGAAGAAGAAGAAAAAAAAAGGATTTGTTTTGGTTCTGCAAAAGCCATTGGGGATTATCCGCTTTAGCCTCGCATACTCTCTCTCTCTCTCTCTCTCTCTCTCTCTCTCTCTCTCTCTCTCTCTCTCTCTCTCTCTCTCTCCTCCCCTAGATGAGTTCACGGGGATTAGCTCACATTTCCCTCGTGTCATTTCTGTTTTTTTTTTTCTATTTTTTATTTTTCAGTCTCCTTACCTTTAGCTTATTGTTGAGAGAATCGTAACCTCGTGATGTAATTCTAAGTGTTTTCTTGTACGTGTATATAATATATATATATATATATATATATATATATATATATATATATATATATATATTATATATATATATATATATATATATATATTATATATATATATATATATATATATATATATATATATAAAATGCGGCCGGACTCTTAGAATGGATATTCCTGTCTGGTTCAACGAATTCTGAATACTTTTAAATACGTCATGTATACCTGAGGTCGGGTCAACTACGCTAATGCGTGCTGTTGCGGTTTAGTGAAAATATTTCTATTGTCTCGTGAAATGACGGGATATCACGAAATATAAAATTAAATGTTTAACGATTGAAGAAATAAAATTCTGAACACATGATACCTGATACAGTTGACATTTCCCAATTTGAAAGGACTTCTATTAATAATGCCTTACCCCAGTCTCACATTCCATTTTATCTGATTGCAAATTTAAAGAAATAAAGCGAAAAAAGAGAGAGAGACGCTATATTGCGCAGGCCAAGAATAAAATTCCTGGAATAAAATTGCTACTGAATTACAGCACTTATCATTTGTAGTGTAATTCTTAACAGTAGACTCTTGTGCCATTCTCAATGACAGCAAATCTTTATATATAATATATTTAAACATAAAAGCCTTTATAATCCAAGGACCAAGAATAAAATCTCTGGAATTAAATGCCTTGGAATCAAATTCCTACTGGATTACAGTATTTACCATTTACAATCAAATACCTAACAGTAGTGTCTGTTCCATTCTCCTGACAGCAAATCTTTAAATATAATATATTTAGACGTAAAATCCTTTATATTGCAAGGGCCGAGAATAAAATTCCTTGGAATCAGATTCCTTGGAATAAATTCCTACTGAACTGCAGTTTAGAATTTACAAGGTGATTCCTACTAGTAGTCTCTTGTGCCATCCTCCATGACAGCAAATCTTTAAATATAACGTATAGGTATAATATATTTAAACATAAAAGACTTTATATTGTAAGGGCCAAGAATAAAACTCCTGGAATAAAATTCCTGGAATAAAATTCCGACTGAATCCCCCACTTCTATAAAACCAGTCGAATACGTTTCTTTTCTGGTCGGGTAGAAAAATTCACTCCCCAGTGGTTTTCATTCTTTTAGTCATGGCTTCACAAAGATTTTTTTTTTTTTATTCTTCTGCTGTGCAGCCTTGTCTGTCCGTATATCAGTCTTTGCGTCGTTTGGGAAATAGTTTTTTTGAGTTTTTTTTTTTATTTTAGCTATTGTAGATTATTCTTGGCCATTTTTATTAAAAATGGACTTTTTTGAATTGTGTTGGTAATTTCTGCATCTTGGAAATACAAGCATTCGTCAACTCTAATAAATATATTGCAATACAAGAGAGCAACGAGATATATATATATTATTATATATATATATATATATGCACATATACATATAAATTATATATATATATATATACATATATATATATATATATATATATATATATATATATATATACATAGAAATATGTGTGTGTATATATATATAATTTATACGTATATTTATAATGCATGTGTTAATGCAACTGGTATATATGAGTGAAACCACATCCCAGAAGCTTTTAGAAATAAGCTCACAGCATTACCAACCAAATCACACGAGAAAAAAGTAACTCAACCAAAACCATATTTAAAAATTGTCTTGACTCATGCCCCACCCACCAACAAGGAACAACTTCCAAGACGGATTTAACAGTTAAACCTTTTCTAAACCTAAACATAACAATATGCAACTCTATGCGTAGATACACCTGAGCCATATAAAGATACAACTCTCAGCTGTCAGCCATCATAGGCAGACAGGAGGCTTGGAAAGAAAATAAAAACATCACTGTTCAAAGGGTAGGACAAATAGATGATTTTGTTTTTACTGACATTCATTAATAAAAAAAAAAAATTAACCCCTCAAAAAAAAAAAAAAAAAGCAAGATTCCAGTGCCTTACTTAATTGAACTGAATATAGAATTTAGGCCATGCAGCGCTGAAACGGAAATTGAAAGTAATAGGTTTGAAAGATGTAACAGGAGGATACCCTCGCAATTGCACTACGAATCAACTGTTAGGAGAGGGTGGAAAGCAGGATGGAAGAAAGAGGATACAAAAGTAGGTACAGTAAAGAGGAACAACAGGGGTTGCAGCTAGGGGCCGAAGGCATGCTGCAAAGAACCTTAAGTAATGCCTACAGTACACCTACGGGTCATGCCTTACTTAAGAACAAAATAAATTATAGTAAAAACAGAGCTAAGCATACCATTGTAATAACTACCTCCATAAGAGGTATACCACTCACACCGCCGGAAACAGTACGTTCCTATAATACATAAATTTCCTAATATACTCAGGTAAATGAAGCTTTGATCATCTACAGGGAAAGATGAATTACAATGGATGGTCCCCGTTCCTTTTGGAGCCTTTTTCGATGCAGTTCTGAAAAATAAAATTGGAATCAATGAATAATCACATTGATGTTGATGGAGTTTCGTAAAGTGAATTATATGTAATGTCCAAAATTAGATTGTGCCTCATTGCGATGCAGATATCATCGCCATCATTAACATTACTGATATGATTGGCCATTTCAGGAATGACATTGATATCACGACCACTGCCATTACATTA
>NC_061094.1:54105452-54117952 GCF_015104395.2 Macrobrachium nipponense
CACAAAAAAAAAAAAAAATTATCTTCTGATAAAATTAACGTAAAAGGCAGTCGGCAACTCCATTCCATCAAATGTGTTTCAGTATTATGTTTACAAAATAAATGTAACTATTTTCTGTCCTAGTGCAAACTTCCTGATCTTTATGGGTCATCAGCAAAATTGTAAAATGAAATATTACTTTGAGAGAGAGAGAGAGAGAGAGAGAGAGACTGCATCTCCACAATTACGGCAATAAACTTGAGGTGAACACGATCCAAATATGACTTTTATTATAAAGACCAGCATCTCGTTAGCCGTACTCCCTCAAGCAAATCGAGTCCGGAGTAATATACGAGCAGTATAGCGCTTATAAAGCGTCTGCTCTCCTTGAGTAACATACGAGCAATATACGCTCGCAATGCGTCATTTCTCCACACGAGCAAGAAGAAGCGACTCGCGCTTTTGCATATTCATTCGACGGTCGACTAGGAAGGAATGGACCACCTCCTCATTTCTGAGATATTACTGCAATTCGTTGCTTGTGCAATTCACTCGACTTAATGCGTATCAGTTCATGCAAGGAGAGCAACGACGAACGAGTCGGGGCAGTTCGTAGTTGCTGGTCGCTTGGCTTCCGTAATTGCCTTCTATTGAACTCGTAGCGGGAGAGACTGGGTGTAATACGCGTCAAAATGCTTGGGCGTAATTTCGTTCGGAATTAAAGAATGAAAGTGGAGTTTGAGATACGTAATTCTGAACGAGATGAATGTGTGTGTATATATATATATATGATATAATATATATATATATGTATATATATATATATATATATATATATATATATATATATATATATATATATATATATA
Source organism: Macrobrachium nipponense (assembly GCF_015104395.2). Lineage (NCBI taxonomy): Eukaryota > Metazoa > Arthropoda > Malacostraca > Decapoda > Palaemonidae > Macrobrachium > Macrobrachium nipponense. The sequence goes on from NC_061094.1 coordinate 54,106,301, forward strand.
TATATATATATATATATATATATATATGTATATACACACACACACACACACACACACATATATAGATATATATATATATATATATTTATTATATATATATATATATATAATATATATATATATATATATATATGGCAGATAAAACTGTTCTGTTACAAACCGAAATTCCATCTAATAAAAGGAGCCCATGAAAACGCCAAAATAAAGAGAGAAAATATACTGTTTCAGAGACTGCTGTCACTCTCTTCAGGTAGATGAATGAGAAAAGTTACAGAAAAGGTGGTATTTATACCAAGAGATCCATCCACAGTTAAGCCTATTTACGGCACTCCGACTGATAATCCTTCTTTAACCAACGCTTAAGAGGATTAAAGAAGGATTATCAGTGGGAGTGACCTAAACTGGCTTAACTGTGGATGGATCTCTTGGTATAAATACCACCTTTTCTGTAACTTTTCTCATTCATCTACCTGAAGAGAGAGACAGCAGACTCTGAAACACAGTATTTTCTCTCTATATTTTGGCGTTTTTTATGGGCTTCTTTTAATAGATATAGTTTCAGAGGCCATGGCTCATACAGTATTGTACTGTACGCTGTACAGAAAACTCGAATGCGCAGAAGAAACTTATGGAGCATTATTTGCTTGCTATTTTTATGATTCATTTCTTACAGTTAATATATCATGGGTTGATTTTCTGTAATTCATTTGTTTAATTTGATTTAATTTATTTGTTGACGTGTTGAGACCGAAATAAGAAAGGCTGTACAATGCGATTTTACGGTTCTTAAATAATAATAATAATTTCATTATTTCGTTTCCATACTATTTAAAGGATGATGCCAATTCTCATTTTAGAGTGGAAATTTAATTAATATTCTCATTTTAGGGTGAAAATTTAATTAATATTCTCATTTTAGAGCGGCAATTTAATTAATATTCTCATTTTAGAGTGGAAATTTAATTAATATACTCATTTTAGAGTGGAAATTTAATTAATATTCTCATTTTAGAGTGACAACTTATTTAATATTCTCATTTTAGAGTGAAATTTAATTAATATTCTCAATTTAAAGTGTAAATTTAATTAATATTCTTATTTATAGAGTGGAAATGTAATTAACAATCTCATTCTAGAGTGAAAATTTAATTAATATTCTCATTTTAGAGTGGAAACTTAATATTCTCATTTTAGAGTCACCAATTTATTTTTAATATTCATTTTAGAGTGAAATTTTAATTAAATTCTTATTAGGAAAATTTAATTAATATTCTTATTTATAGAGTGGAAATGTAATTAACAATCTCATTCTAGAGTGGAAATTTAATTAATATTCTCATTTTAGAGTGGAAATTTAATGAATTCCTCTTTTCCTATTTTTGACGCATATATAGTTAAATAAAACTTAGCATCTGCATTTGATCAAAACCCTTATTCAAATGGTTCCATTCACGGGCTTAGTGTCTGAGCCATATAAAATCGCTCGTGAGTGCAGTCCCCCTTTCCCATACCCTTCGAAAAAAGACAAAAAAATCGAACTCGGCGCCTTTGACAAACACGCACAAGACTGAATAAAAAAATCAACACAAAAGCCATAGAACGCTGCGGGTTCAGATTCTTACTTACTTACCGCCGCCCCCCCCCCCCCCCCCCCCCCCCATTTCCCCTTCCCATTCACGGAACCCACATCAAAAGGAACATCAATCTGCCCCGCTTCCGTTTGATCTCTGGAAGTGGTTTGTGAACTAAGCAGGCATAAAAACTATTTATTGGAGGGGGGAAGGGGGTTGGAGGGAAGCGATTCTTCCGAATGATCGAACTTTTTCACGTAATGAAGACTTACGTCCCTCAACGCATCTTTGCCGAGAAGCAGTGACGAGATATTGAAGAATTCTGTGGGAAAGTAGATGGAAAGGAGAGAGAGAGAGAGAGGAAAAGGGAAGTATGTAAAATGAAAAGCAGATGGAAAAGGGGAGAGGGAGGAAAGGGAAAGTACATGAAATGAACAGGTAATAGGGCCAAGAATATCACAGAAATGTAGCGGTCTCTTTTAGGATGTCATAAAAGGAAAATCGGTATGAGGAAACTGAAAGCAGACAATTTTACATTTGACAATACTTTTTCATTATTACCTTTTTTTCATTTTTCTCATTCTGTTTTAGGGAACTTCATAAGCAAGTTGAAATCTTTGTTAGATTGTTATTCAACAATGCAATAACAGCAACGAGGGAGAGAAAGGTCGAAATGTGATTGACAGGGGAGCCACTGGGAATGCCAGGAATCAAGAATGACTGTATTTCTAAGAGAGTCTCCTAAATTTGCTAATATTTTCCCATCAGAATTCCAATTTTAAATAGAAAATAGTCTCCGTCTTAAAGATAATCCACGTCTTAAAATTAACTGGATCTTGGAACAGAGAGAAACAAGATTACTAATTCTCTCTCTCTCTCTCTCTCTCTCTCTCTCTCTCTCTCTCTCTCTCTCTCTTGAATATGGGCGCTGATCGTATGATAAAAACATTTGCCAAAGATTTCCGAGTTTGAGTATATGACGTAATAATACCCCTTACTTTCAATCTGCTCTCCTTAAAAGTATCGTGACAAGGAACCGAGATCTAATGCTGGGAATTTACCCAAGATTTCTTAAGTTATGTCATCGATAAACTTCAGGGCAAACACATAAAAATTTCAAAATATCTTGTCAATTCTCTCTCTCTCTCTCTCTCTCTCTCTCTCTCTCTCTTCTCTCTCTCTCTCTCTCTCCATTCTAAATCTGCTTTACTTGATGTCCAAAATAAGGACAAGAAACTCAAATATTATAATGGAAATTCATCCAAGATTTCTGAAGTTACATCATCGATATAAAAAAAATCAATGATGAAAAGTAATATGGAGTAATTTTCCAGTTATTTCTTAACCTCATTCACCCTAAAGATTTTCTTACAGATACAAGGAAGATTTTCTTACAGATACAAGCAGCTTCTTCTAAGGTCACTCAAATATTATGATGGGAATTCATCCAAGATTTCTGAAATTACATCATAGAAAAAAAACATGGATGAATATATATAAAGTAATATGAAGTAATCTTCTCACAGATACAAGCAGCTTCTTCTAGGGTCGTCAAGCCTTTATACGCTTCGCTGATTCCCTTGTTGCAGTCAGGAGACGAATTAATGAGCCTGATTAACTTGTAAACCTTCCAGAGAAGGAAATAAAATCCGCCAGAGGGAACCAGATGTCCCAATTAAGGTTCCAGATATGCCAGAAACCGCACCAGCCATTATTCGAGGTTTATGGCGCCTCTTAAATCCACTTGAGTGTGTTTGCAAACAACGATAATTATAAGATTACGTTCCTGATGGTTATGGAGAAGCCTGCGTTTGCGAATATCTTTCTGTTAATTAAATGGACATAGTTAAAACGAAGGTATTTATGATTGCTAAGTAATTTTTCTCCATTATGAGCCTGCTTACCAACTCAGGAATATTTATCTGTGTGTGTGTGAGAGAGAGAGAGAGAGAGAGAGAGAGAAGAGAGAGAGAGAGAGAAGAGAGATAAAAGAGAGAAGAGAGGGTTAATAACTGATATTACAATGAATGTGATATATATATATATATATATATATATATATATATAATATATATAATTATATATATATATCGAGCTTACAAATGTCCTTAATATCTAATTTCGCTCTACCTCGAATTAATATATTTTCATATGCTTAACCGAAGGGGAATTTTTTCTCGATAATAGAGTTTGCCTGGACCAGGGCGCGAACCTATGGATCCTTTCAAACCCAGGAACGTCAGTGAAGCTTTTACCTACTAGGTAGAGCGAATTAGATATTAAAGGACATTGTAGCTCGATATATGTATATGAATCACGGAAATGTGATATGACTTATATAAATATATAATTATTATATATATATTATATATATATAATTATATAAAATATATATTATATATATAGAGAGAGAGAGAGAGAGAGAGAGAGAGAGAGAGAGAGAGAGAGAGAGAGAGAGAGAGAGAGAGAACTGATATATAAACTTTTATTTCATATTACGACTATTCATTTACATGTTACGCTGACAAATATGCTCTTTACAATTTGACATAAAGGTTGCCTGATTCAACTTTCAAAAATTACCTTATGTCATCTGTCTATCTAAAGATTTGCGTAATCTGTAACTAAAACAAATAATCATCCCAGGTTTCGTATTCGGTAAAAAATAAAATCTCCTTTAAAGAGAGATAAACAAATACTAAAAATAATATAAATAAAAACTTTCTCAGGAAAACGGAATAAGTCACTTTTTACACAAAGATTAATTAACAGAAAAGCGATACATTGCCTGGATATAATGACACATTTTTGACCTGTAATTTTGATACATGTCCACTGAGCTGGTACACGTCTGGTAAATCTTCCAGTTTTTTTATTTGTAGAATAAATTAAATCATATCTCTCAATTTTTCTGAAAATGTCACACTTAAATAGCATTTTTCCTCACCGAAATGGCCACCTCTTTAATGGCACAATTAAATCGTATTTTTCCTCACTGAAAGAGCCAAGTTTTCAATTCTTCTGAAAATGTCACGGTTAAAATCGTATTTTTCCTCACTGAAAGAGCCAAGTTTTCAATTCTTCTGAAAATGTCACGATTAAATCGTATTTTCTCCTTACTGAAATAGCCAAGTTCTCAACTTTTCAGAAAATATCACGAGTAAATCGTATTTTTTCCTCACTGAAATAACAAAGTTTACAACTCTTCTGAAAATGTCACAATTATATTGTATTTTTTCCTCACTAAAATAGCCAGGTTTTCAACTCTCTGAAAATGTCACAATTATAGTGTATATATGTTTTCCGCACGAAAATAGCCAGGTTTTCAACTCTTCTGAAAATGTCCCAATTAAATAGTATTTTACCTCAATGAAATAGCCAAGTTTTCAACTTTTCTGAAAATGTCACAATTAAATCCTATTTTTCCTCAATGCAATATCCAAGTTTTCAACTTTTCTGAAAATGTCACAATTAAATCTTATTTTCCTCAACGAAATAGCCATGTTTTCAACTTTTCAGAGAATGTCAGACACGATTAAATCCTTTTGTTCCTCAATGAAATAACCAAGTTTTCAACTTTTCTGAAAAGTCACAATAAAATCGTATTTTCCTCAAAGAAATAGCCAATTTTTCAACTCTTCTGAAAATGTCACGATTAAATTGTATTTTTCCTCAATGAAATAGCCAAGTTTTCAACTTTTCTGAAAATGTCATGGACCCTCAATCCCCTGCTACTTTCACGTTTCCAATTAGATCACAGAGTCAACGCTCTACAAATAGCGCCAGAGACTAATCTGATATAGCTAATACTCAAGGTTGCCAAGGTTGCCATCTAACTTAATTTCTCCGACGTCCAGTTCTGCACAGAGGGATGACTGATGCTTTTAATACTTTAATAGCACTTTAATGAGTCTCACATTATCAAGGATTATTACTCCTCTGGATGGAGAGAGTAACGACGACTTCAAACGGACGTAAATGACAGAAATTCTGCCAATGGTACAATAAGATTTACGAAAATTGAAACAAAAAGGCATTTTTGTGAATTGATACCTTTACAAGTTAATAAAGTCATGTTTTTCACATCAATTTATAATTATGTTCGACAGATATAAATTACGATATATATAAGATAATGTATTCAAAGTAAGAAAATATACATAGATAAATAAAACAAGACATTTCTATTGCATTTTATAGTATTACATAATCATAAGTTACAGAATCAATATTAAGGAAGGTTATTTTGTATATTACACTTATTGGAACTATAACCCCAAGTTTGATTTCAACCTCTGCAACAAATGAAAATTCAGCCTTTCCTTTCCAGTTAAAATTGATCGTATAAAATCGTATGTAAAATAACAGTAAAAAAAGTTCAAAACTATCAGCTAAATACTCAACACTATAAAACAGAACTAAATCAATAAATTCATGATTTTAAAAATATATTTAAATCCAATTTTTCTCACTGAAACCAGAGCAGAGACTATCTTAAACACGCTAAAACATTTTCCATTTTTCAGGCGTCGAACAGATTGAACCTCGCAAAAAAATTGCATTTATGGAGCGACAAAAAAAAAAAAAAACTTTTAAACTTTGCGAAAATGGTTTGGAACTTTTGTCTTTAATCCTCAAACTGTCACTTGCACTTCTCTCTTATGAAGAAAGTTGAAGCACTTGGAACTTGGATCTGCACTTTATTAGAATTCGTGTTCATGACATTTAAAAAGTCATGCTTGTATATCTTTTTTTCTCTCTCTCCCGAAAATTTTGTTTTATATTTTATTGAATATAACACACACACACACACACACACACACACACAACAACACACACCACACAACATATATATCATATATATATATATCTATATATCTATATATAATATATCATATTATATATATATATATATATAATATATATATATATAGAATAATTATCACATCGAACCGTGATCCATTTTATATATCATTCAAGCTACAAATATCCTTTAATATCTAAATTTCACTTTACCTCCCAAATGATATATTTCATATATGTACGAAGGGGAATTTTTTAATTGATAATATTTCGTCCCCCCATGGGATCGAACCCCACCGTCCAAGTGGACGGGGGACGAAATCAGGACAGTCAGTGACGCTATCCAATCAGCCAACAGAGACGCTATAAGTTCATATCGATTTCTGACCTTACAAATCACCTCGATCTGGTGCTTCGTAATTAGAATCTGATATGAAACCCGTTATACCCATGTTGGCCAATTCGAGCGTTTGACAGCACGTAGCTTTTGTATGAATAATTATCACATCGAACCGTGATCCATTATATATCAATTCAAGCTACAAATATCCTTTAATATCTAAATCACTTTACTCCCAAATGATATATTTTCATATATGTACCGAAGGGGAATTTTTTTAATTGATAATAATTTCGTCCCCCCATGGGATCGAACCACCGTCCAAAGTGGACGGGGACGAAATCAGGACAGGTCAGTGACGCTATCCAATCAGCCAACAGAGACGCTATTAAGTTTCATATCGATTCTGACCTTACAAATCACCTCGATCTGGGTGCTTTCGTAATTAGAATCGATATGAAAACCCCGTCTACCATGTTGGCCAATTCGAGCGTTTTGACAGCACGTAGCCTTTTGTTATGAATAATTATCACATCGAACCGTGATCCATTATATATCAATTCAAGCTATATCCACTTGGAGGTGGGGTTCGATCCCATGGGGGGACGAAATTATTATCAATTAAAAAATTCCCTTCGGTACATATATGAAAATATATCATTTGGGAGGGTAAAGTGAATTTAGATATTAAAGGATATTTGTAGCTTGAATTTGATATAAATGGATCACGGTTCGATGTGATTAATTATCATAACAAAAGGCTACGTGCTGTCAAAACGCTCGAATTGGCCAACATGGTAGACGGGGGTTCATATCGACTTCTAATTACGAAAGCACCAGATCGAGGGTGATTTGGGTAAGGTCAGAATCGATATGAACTTATAGCGTCTCTGTTGGCTGATGGATAGCGTCACTGACTGTCATGATTGGTTCCCCGTCACTTGGACGGGTGGTTCGATCCCATGGGGGGACGAAATTATTATCAATTAAAAAAATTCCCCTTCGGTACATATATGAAAAAATATATCATTTGGGGAGGTAAAGTGAATTTAGATATTAAGGATATTTGTAGCTTGAATTGATATAAAATGGATCACGGTCGATGTGATAATTATTCATAACAAAGGCTACGTGCTGTCAAAAACGCTCGAATGGACAACATGTAGACGGGGTTTCATATCGATTCTAATTACGAAAGCACCCAGATCGAGGGTGATTGTAAGGTCAGAATCGATATGAACTTATAGCGTCTCTGTGGCTGATTGGATAGCGTCACGGACTGTCCTGATTTCGGTCCCCGTCACTTGGACGGTGGTTCGATCCCATGGGGGGACGAAAATTATTATCAATTAAAAAATTCCCCTTCGGTACATATATGAAAATATATCTTTGGGAGGTAAAGTGGAATTTAGATATTAAAGGATATTTGTAGTGAATGATATATATTATATATATATATATATATATATATATTATATATATCTATATATATATCTTATATTTATATAGATCGAATATATATATATATATATATATCTTATATATATATAAATATAATAATATATATATATATAATATAACGAAATATATATATATATCATATATATAATAGATATATATATATATATATATATATATATATATATATTGAATGTCTTTACTGTAAATACATCATAATACTAAGATATGGTTGCAACGTCCAATAGTGTTATGGCCTTACATACAACATACATACATACATACATACATACATACATACATAAATATATCTATATATATATATATATATATATATATATATATATATATATTATATTATAATTGAAAATTCATTATAACGTATTGAAATGATTATATATTATTATACTATTATTATTATTATTATTATTATTATTATTATTATTATTAAGAAGATGAACTCCTATTCATATCGAACAACCCACAGGGGCCACTGACCTGGAATTCGAGTTCCCAAAGAATACGGTGTTCAAAGTTGCGAAAATGTAAGGCATGACAAACGGAATAACAGGAGCACAAACAGACAAACAAAAAAACTCACATACGTATAAGCAAACAACTACTACTTAAAACTCGTTCGCAACTTTCTATTGCCAATCATACTTCAATATTTATTGTTTGTTAGGTTACCTTCGGCGAAAATGGGCAAGAAAGCAATCTAACATTGTCGTTAACTTAATTCTCAGTTTCTTTTCACTCTAAAATAAAATTATGTCTATATCTATATCTGTGTGTTCCATCTGCATGTAATACACCCAATGGCCTGATTTACGCTTGTTGTCTGTTAAATAGGAACAGCAATAATATCACAGTGCGTGCTATCAGCTCATCCAATGCAGAGCGATTGATCTCGGCAATAATCATTTCAATTTCAGGGCTCGATAAATGCAGATAGTAAGATACGAGGCTGCAGAGATGTATTCTGAATATGTGTGTGTGTGTGTGTGTGTGTGTGTGTTTAACATTTAGAATTTATGGATGGGAGGGGTTTGTGTATGTATATGTATATGTGTATATATAGATATATATATATATATATATAATATATATATATTATATACATATTATATTAATATATAATATAATATGACTGGTAAAAATGTTTTGTTACAACATAATTCCGTCTAATAAAAGGAGCCCATAAAACCTTTCTATATTTTGGCGTTTTTATGGGCTCCTTTTATTATATTTACATACATATATACATATACATGTGTGGTATGTGGTGTGAGTGCATGTTTGTATACATAAATAAAAAAAAAAAAAAAAAAAACCAAAAAAAAATATATATATCTATATTCCCTATCTATATATATATAGATATTATATATATATATATATATATAATAAATCCTCAACTGTAACATGCTCGAGAATTGATGCCTGCTTGATTAACTCAACACTAATAACATAAAAGATTCGTATTACCAGAAGATAATGAAACGTCAAGCGAAATACATTAATTCCTCTGGTCTCGTACGTAGGAGAGTTTAGTAGCAACCTGTCGGGGTTGATAGTCATGGTAACCAATCAAAACATTGTACTACATTACAGCCACTAACTCTGCATATATTATGCTATCTCCGTACTAGAGTAATCGCTCACTCTGGGAGTAAACCTACATCTAAATTGTTGTTGTTGTTGCTGTTGTTGTTCTGGGTGAGGGGGGTGGGGGGGGGGGTGGGGGGGGAGGGGGGGGGGCGGGAGGGAAAGCTAAAATGGTCTGAAAAAAGTCGTTTAACTTGAGTCAAAGACAGGAATTTTGGATAGGGATATCTATGATATATTAGAATTGGAAATATAAAACAAAAATAAAATATGTGCATGTAACAAGCAGAAAAAACTATTTCTAAAAAAATAAAATATAGCGTATGTATTTTAATTTCGTTGGTGAAACGACGCTCAATTTGAGCGTAGATTTTTGCACGCGCTCCGAGTAAGCTGGAGGTCGGATAACGCCTCGTTTTCAACTGAGTATTTTTACAGTGTATATCCTCTCAAAAAAACTTGAAATTCTCTCACGAAATACTGCATCACACCCGGCAGGTATGAAAATATGAAATACGTTCAGGAACACCTTTCGAAATATTTTTCTTTTTTCTTTTCAGCGATAAAAAACAAAAATATATATATATATATATATATATATTAATATTATATATAATATATATATATATATATTATATATCATAATTTCTTTTTTTGTAACTATCATAAGCAAAACATTTTTTTTTCGACGTAACCCGAAATCTGGTATCAATTTCAAAAGAGGGAAAAGGACGAGTGATATGATCACGGTATGGTTTTTTCTTCCCTTTGTGTATGTGTGTGTGTTACTTTCATCGAAATTATTAATTCATTTCAATAAAAATAGTTTAGGCTTTTCCCACGTTTTGTATTTTAAAGCATCACAACCAACGACCGTTCGTATATATGCTACCACTCTATTGGATCATAAGAAATGCATTCTTGAAAAATAAAAATTGGAATTTGGTTATTTTAGTCTTCTATGTTCAGAGGCCCTTTTTCACATTCATTCGTCTTTTGTAATTCTACGATTGCTATATATAATATATATATATATATATATATATATATATATAATATTTATATATATATATATAATACACACACACATATATATACATATAAAATGAACACTTTACGTATGATCTGACAGATTTACTTGAACGTATTCAACGAAGCTTTAAAACAAATGATCCAATATGAATCATGTAACATTCAATAAGTTCCAAACATTTAACCAAAAATAGTACATAAAAAAAAATAAAAAAATCTCAAGCATATGAAAAATAAAAATCATTTTTATTTGTCTTTCCACTGCAAGGACTACGAAATAAATACGGTAGGTCGAGTTGTCGATCAGTTAAAAGAAAAAAAAAAAACCCCCCCCCAAAAAAAACCAAAAAAAACCTTAACTGGGAGGGCGCCCCAAGGGGGCAAGAGCTATGACGCACAGGGCAGGTGTCGCCTATTTTGCAGGGACACGTCAGGAGTTTTGTTCCCTTAGAACCGACGCCGTCAGGATAAAACGAAAATATATATAGAGAGAGAGAGTCGACGAAGACGCGTGACAGCGGAATTAATAAAATATCTAGCAAACTGTGTTATCTACCTTTCTCGTATTTGGGGTTTCGACGGTTTATTGTATTTAATGATAATGGCGTGAGGATGCTTGAGTGTACACAAACAAAGAAACAAACAAACAAACAAACAAATAAATTAATTAATGAAATAAATAAATAAATAAAAAATAAATAATATATATATATATGTTATATATATATATATATATATATATATACATATATATATATATATATATATATAATATACATATATTATAACTATATATATATATATTACTATATATTATAGTATATCTATATATATAATATA
>NC_061094.1:54127952-54130452 GCF_015104395.2 Macrobrachium nipponense
GACCATAATGTCATAGAATTAACAGTTCATTCCAAAGCAAGTGAAAACAGAGATAAGCAAGAAATGAAAAAGTGGGAAGGATATGGAAAATACAACTTCTACAGTAAAAATATAAAATGGTCAGAAATAAATGAAGAATTAAACAAAGATTGGGATAACATTTTCGTAAGCGATGACATAAGGGTAAATACGGAGATATTATATAAAATATTAGAGAAAATAGTGGATAAATATATACCGAAGAAGAAAAGTAAACATCATTCATGCATACCAAGAGACAGAAGGATCTTGTTCCAGAAAATCAGAAAGTGGAAAAAAGGTCTTGCAAAAGAAAAAAATGCATGGAAAGTTATAGAACTAAAAAGTAAGATAGAAAATGCAGAACAAAAGATTATAAAATCAAAAGAAAATGAAAAACGGGAATTGGAAGAAAAAACCCTATTAAATATCAAGCAAAACCCCAAACTATTATACTCATATGCGAAGAAGATGAATAAAAGAAGAATAGAAATAGGCCCTCTGAGAATTGAAGGGAGATTAACGAATGAAAAAAGGAAATTTGCAACATATTGACAGAACGATAATAAGAGAGAATTCACCCCTAGAATAGATAATGAAGATAATGATATAGAAGTAAGGGACGAAAATAGTGAATATTTAGCTGACATAGAAATTAATGAAGCTGATATTGTGCAGGTTATTAATGAAATTAAAAATGGAGCTGCTGCAGGGCCTGATGGAATCCCTGCTATTTTGTTAAAGAAGGTAGTTCATTCTATCGCAAAGCCACTTGCAATATTATTAAGACAAAGTGTAGATACAGGCAAGATTTATGATGAGCACAAATTAGGCATATATCACCCCTACTTTCAAAAGTGGATCAAGACTTGAGGCAAGTAATTATAGGCCTGTGAGTCTAACATCACATATTATGAAAAGTGTATAAAAGGGTAATGAAGAAAATATTATGAAACATTTAATAAAAAATAATTTGTTTAATATAGGACAACACGGTTTCGTACCCGGAAAAAGTACACAAACCCAACTGTTAGTCCACCGTGAGAACATATTCAAAAATATGAAAAGCGGAAATGAAACAGATGTGGTTTATCTAGACTTTGCAAAAAGCTTTTGACAAAGTAGACCATAATATATTAGCAAAGAAAATTAGAAAAACACAATATCGTAGATAAAATAGGAAGATGGTTAAAAGAATTTTTACACAACAGAAAACAGATAGTTATTGCAAACGATGAGAAATCGGATGAAACCAAGGTAATATCCGGTGTGCCCACAAGGTTACGGTGTTAGCTGCAATACTGTTTGTTATTATGATTGAAGACATAGACAGTAATGTTAAGGATTCGGTAGTGAGTAGTTTACGCTGATGACACAAGAATAAGTAGAGAAATTACTTGTGATAAAGATAGGAACGCTCTACAAGAGACCTTAACAAAGTATATGATTGGGCAGAGGAAAATAGGATGGTATTTAACTCTGATAAATTTGAATCAATAAATTATGGAGACAGAGAAGGAAAGCTATATGCATATAGGGGACCTAATAATGAGACAATCACAAATAAGGAAGCAGTTAAAGACCTTGGTGTGATGATGAATAGGAACATGTTATGCAATGATCAAATAGCAATTCTTTTGGCAAAATGTAAAGCAAAAATGGGAATGTTGTTACGGCACTTCAAAACAAGAAAAAGCTGAACACATGATTAGCTTTATAAAAACATATGTTCGTAGTCCACTTGAATATTGCAATATGATATGGTACCCACACTATCAAAAGGATATTGCACAAATAGAGAGTGTACAAAGGTCCTTTACAGCTAGAATAGAAGAAGTTAAGGACCTTGACTACTGGGAAAGACTACAATCATTAAAATTATATAGTCTAGAAAGGAGAAGAGAACGCTACATGATAATTCAGGCATGGAAACAGATAGAAGGAATAACAGAAAATATCATGGAACTAAAAATATCAGAAAGAGCAAGCAGAGGTAGATTAATAGTGCCCAAAACAATACCAGGAAAAATAAGGAAAGCACACAGGACATTAATCCACTACGCACCAGCATCGATAATGCAGCGTCTATTCAATGCGTTGCCAGCCTCATCTGAGGAATATATCAGGAGTGAGCGTAGATGTGTTTAAGAATAAGCTCGACAAATATCTAAACTGCATCCCAGACCATCCAAGATTGGAAGATGCAAAATATACCGGAAGATGTACTAGCAACTCTCTGTTAGACATTAGAGGTGCCTCACACTGAGGGACCTGGGGCAACCCGAACGAACTGTAAGGTCTGTAAGGTAAGGTCTCGCAAATGTCTCTTACGAGACCAATTCAAACCGAAGTTACCAAGAACATATGTGAAATTGCAATACACGGGGAATGATATTACATTGAATTACATAATACCAAAGACGTCGTACATACATACATACACACACACACTATATATATATATATATATATATATATATAT
>NC_061094.1:54135452-54142621 GCF_015104395.2 Macrobrachium nipponense
AAAAATAGAGAAAACTATATATAAACTGAATATAAACTCTCTCTCTCTCTCTCTCTCTCTCTCTCCTCTCTCAAATTCGAGCTACAAGCTATAAGAATTGCAACTGCAACATATTAATGAAGCAGCTATTAATTCACATCATCATGTCATCACGAGTCTGAAATTAAATCCTGAAAAAAAAATTATTTTTCTGTTAAAATACCATCTTGAACCCAAATGATCTAACTCCCACCTATTCAATATAATAAAAATATTAATCACACTTTGACACTCAATGTTTTTTCAGTCAGATTTCAATCCGTTTGAAGTGGGTCGTTTCGACAAAGCCTGTTTTACGAAATGAATTAAGTGGTTATTACAAATGATGATCACTGCAACGCCTACTAGGTTTGAGTAAATAGAAGTTGAGTAATATTCTAATAAAAATCACTTGCTTTTTTTGTTTTTTGTTTGTAAGTGTTTTTACGTTGCATGGAACCAGTGGTCATTCAGCAACGGGACCAACGGCTTTACGTGACTTCCGACCCACGTCGAGAGTGAACTTCTATCACCAGAAATACACATCTCTCACTCCACAATGGAATGGCCGAGAATCGAACCCACGACCACCGAGGTGAGAAGCAAACACCAAACCAACCACGCCACTGAAGCCCTTGCTTTTATCGTCTGGGAGGTGATATAAAATATCTGAGCCACTAGTGTTTATGGCATATTAATGATTTCATTTATATATTTAAAAGGTAATATATGTATTCAAAACCAAATTAAGGGTATTTTGTGATAAATATAATCGCACTTTCAAATGTTCGACGCAGTATTTTTAAGTAATGTTAATTTTGCAATAAGATCAATCATTAATTGATAAAAAAAAATCTCCACTATATCTCGGAAAACTAAATAATATATATACCCTGCTTCTCTCCTACTGGCAAAATCAACAGCAGTCTGGGGAACATTTCATGAAAATCAAATATAAATGTTTGCCTTCTCAGTTATCAATTCCGGCGAAAATGAACGCAATGAAATGTTCACATGGCATTTCCTTCCTGCTCAGAACCTTTATTGTTAATTTATTTTTTTCATTTTCTAATGACTGATCTCTTTTTTTCTGTATTTCCTATTAACTTCTGTTTATTCTTTCGAATGAACACCGTAATATTCTTTGGAAGCTTGATTTTGAAGTAAATGCCACCTTAGTGGACTTGTTACATATGAATATGGTTTATCTTCTGAATAATAATAATAATAATAATAATAATAATAATAATAATAATAATAATAATAATAATAATAATTAATAATAGGGATATGGGATATGCCAGTGGAAATTGTGCCCATAAATCAAAGGAGTACTAGACACGATCCCAAGATCCCTGAAAAGGAATCTGGAAAAACTAGAGGCTGAAGTAGGAAGAGGACTCATGCAAAAGTGTGTGCTCTGTAGAAACAGCCCACATAGTGAGAAAAGTGATGATCTACTAAGGAGGCAGGATGCAACCCGGAACCCCACCCTATCGAATTAGAGGACGATGGTAAATATATATATATAATATATATATATATATATATATATATAGATATATATATATATATATATATATATATATATATATAATAGCACATTTCCTGTCTGCAACAAGTCGTAAACATGTACATGAAAAAGTTATTTATGCCGTTTCTCCAAGCTAGTATGAAGGTGATCATTTGAAACAGGGGCGAAGGGATATTAAAATGAGAAAAATGAAAATTAAATAATGCCCCCAAAAACATAATAAACTGAACAGGAACAAAGAATAATAGAAACAGAAACAAGAACTTTGAAGGGGGGGGGGAGCACGACAAGGGAAACAATTAGACAAAGAACACAAACACAAAATTTAGGTTGAAAAAATCCAAAGAAATATTAAATATTACCAAAAAATCTACATAGCAGGACGAACGAATCACAGAAACAAAAAACGTATTGGGTACAGGGTGGAGGTTGGGGGGAGGAGGAGTTGTTGGATAAAAGGACAAGGAAAGCAATTACACAAAGACCAAACAGACAAGCACACACACAAAAGGGAGAAGAAATGAGAAAACTTGAGCAGAGTCAAGTGGATCAAGTCCGAGCGGGAGGAGAAAGAGAAAGAAAAGAGATAAGGCAAGTCAAGCAAAACTTCCTGGAGGGGGGGTGGGGGGAGGCGAGAGAAGACAACGGCAATAGTTTCCATTAAAGTTGATACAGCCTTTTCGACATGGTCTTAACGACTGACATTATGTAAGGAGGAAGTGGTGGCTCTCTCCTCCCCTTCTTCATCTTCTTCTTAAAAGAGTCTTCGTTTCCACGAAGGAGAGAGGGACACTTCGGAGATTAAAGTAATATTCTAAAAGAGTTGGGATCTTCATAGATTTTTTTTAAAAATTCGATTTTGGCTTTTGTTGCAACCTGGGTGAATTCTCGGTCAAATTGCTGTTAATTAATATATATATATATATATATATATATATATATATATATATATATATATATATGTATATATATATAATATATATAATACTGATATATATTAAATAAAAAATATACACACACCACAACAATCCTTTTCATGCATTTACCAAGTTGATACAGCCTTTTCGACATGGTCTTAACGACTGACATTATGTAAGGAGGAAGTGGTGGCTCTTTCTCCTCCTTCTTCATCTTCTGCTTAAAAGAGTCTTCGTTCCACGAAGGAGAGAGGGACACTTCGGAGATTAAGTGATATTCTAAAAGAGTTGGGATCTTCATAGATTTTTTTTAAAAATTCGATTTTGGCTTTTGTTGAGACCTGGGTGAATTCTCGGTCAAATTGCTGTTAATTATATATATATATATATATATAATATATATATATATATATATATATATATATTATATACACACACATCCTTTGTTTTTCATGCATTTACCAAGAGATCACAGTGTATATGAGGTCTGACATCCTCTTGCGCGTACGGTGGATAGAAGCCGCCTGAAAGTTTATGGAAATTATACCGAGGGAATATAATTCTCGAGACGGGAAACGAGTTCGAGTTCACAGTCAAATGGTGAAAAGAAATATATATATATATATATATATATATATATATATATATATATATATATATATATATATATATATATATATAATATATATATATATATATATATATTTCTTAAGGTATTTTTAACTTGTGCTATTATTCACCCAGATGGTTTTCAATAAGATATTAGTAAAGAAAAAGTGATGTAAAAACTTACTTATACGAGGAACTTGTTTAAAAAAAAAATTCTTACCGATGACCTCACATGTACGTACATGTTCGTGTATTTTTATGAAGCATTCTTTAATAGATAGTCAAATGAGAAATATCTACTGAAAAACAAAAAATTGGCCAGTCTTCAAATTACTACATATTATTTGTAAACAAAATTATCCCCTTTTAAACCATTTAAGCTTTGCAAAAGATATTTTTCAGTGTTGAAAATATTGGGAATATGTAATTACATTAAACAATTGATAAGGAGCCATAGCATAATCAGACCGATATTAATTTTCTGTATTTTATAATGAACAGCGCTAAAAATCAATGGATAGCTGGAAAGCACCTTATCTCAGACCCACTTTTACCCTAAAACCCACCTCTCCCTCCGGTCAAAAGAATCTAAGGCATGATATCCTTCATAACATTTTTGAATACGAGATAAAAGCAAACCGAGCTCTACCACCCTCCTCTCTCTCTCTCTCTCTCTCTCTCTCTCTCTCTCTCTCTCTCTCTCTCTCTCTCTCATCCTTTGCATTATTAATGGGCGATATTTTTTGTTAAAGACGCCCAAGGTAAAGATGAAATGGCACCGCTTGGGTATTTAATTACCGAATAAAATTACCTGAATTGCTGTAACTTACGTTATTTGCACTTTAGTATCAGCAAATAGAAGACAAAATGAAGTAAAAACGTTTACGAGAGAGAGAGAGAGAGAGAGAGAGAGAGAGAGAGAGAGAGAGGTGAATTCGCTATTACCCACTCGCTACATTCTCTAAAAATTTATTGAAGGAAAGAAACATTAATTACTCCCAAACACAGCTAATCTTCGAGGAGCTTCCAATTAATAAATCCCCGAGGATGAAGACTCTATCATTCGAGAGACTCAATGAACTCGACTTCCTCAGGATATTCCCCAGGGAACCCGCCCGCAGATCCTTCAAGGAATCAATAGGAAGGAAAGAAAGGATATTTTGTCAATGAACCCTCGCCTGATAGAAAAAATAATTAGCATTTCCTTTTGAGAATCTTCCACTACACAATATGATGGGAACTAACTCTTACTTAAGGTTTCCGAGGGATTTCTTTGGTAAAATTAGGATTTATTTTTCATAAAGAAGACGGAAATTTAGGAAAATATTGGAGATAAACTTCAATAATGCAGACACTAAGCAGATATGTTGTTGAAGCCTTCTGCCAATATAAACGTGAGAAAAGAAACAATACTATTTTCTATTTTACTTCATCCTAAATGCTGGATTGCATTGTATAATGTGTCAGTGAATTCTCAGCCTCAGGATTATATAACTTACACAAATACTTCACCTTCTGACCTATGTGGCGTTTTCTCCTCGCTGGTAAAAAAAAATATTAAAACTACAGCCAGCAAAAACACTACTCTAGTAAGGCAAAAGTTCAGGCTATTATTAAGCAAACAATGGAAACGCCACTCACGATTAAATCTTGTGTCTCCTCTCCTGCGTCATGAACATATTCTTTGGCATGAAATGCTTCCTAGAAATAGAGAACAATAATACTAGCTCTAGAGCCGGATCCAGCTTCTGAAAAGAACCAACTTTTAAGACGAGACGTTTTGTTGCAGCAAATTGCTTACTATTCACCCCGGTGGAACGCAAAAAGCTTTCGTGCATTAGGTAGCTTTAGTGGACAAGAAAATAAAAACACTGGAGGAGGAGGAAGTGTAAGACATTAGGATAATGCTGATAGAATCTGCAGCGATAATGTAATTATGAAAGGAGTTTTCTGTGTGTCAGTGTGTAGTTTTTATCAAGGAGAAAACATAAGGTAAAACTGAATGCAATGGTATACAGGATACAGAAATGCATTTCTTTCGTTTCCAGGATAAGGCCTTGATTGTGAAAGCAGCTGCCATTATGATTCAAGAATCATAAATTGAATGACCGCAACACCTGTTGGCAGGTGTGTGGGATGCCATTAATTCCACTTAATTTCACTTACCAGTTTCCTCAGCAAATTACTTCAGCACCAAAGCCCAAGTTCAAAATAGGAACTAATGGTAAATAGTAAAACAATGTCTCGCAAAAATAGAAAAAAAGTTACTTTAGTATTAAGATCCATTACTATATGTCACAATAATGATAAGAACCACAGTATTAATTAAGTTTATTATGATTTTCGAAAACAAGCAATCCAAGAGCAGACCTTCTATTGAGTTACCTAATGAGAGTGGTTGCAAAACTCGAAATTCGACTCAAACAAGGAAATCAATTGTAAGTGATTTTAAAACCTGGATCGAGAGCTATCCTTGATTCCTGCTGTCATTTCATCACGTCGTAATACTCGCATCGAGAGAAAAGCATTTTTGCCTTTGTACGTGTGGGCGTTAAAATGAATTCTAACGACAACCAATTTTTATCTGGAAATGAAAAATAGTATCCAAATGTGATATTGCACTCTTTTCTTATAAAAAAAATTTCTTAATCAACTGTTCATTAATTACATTTATGATAAACGATTTTTAAAAACCAGGTTTTTCTTTTATGACGTTGTTGAAATGAAAGATATCGTAAGGTTTTAATTTTCTTCAGAGAGAGAGAGAGAGAGAGAGAGAGAGAGAGAGAGAGAGAGAGAGAGAGAGAGAACTATTATGTTCAGTTATATTTGATCCAAATAGCCAGAAATATTGAAAGAACGAAACATAAGATTCAGATTTTCATTTGAGAGAGAGAGAGAGGAGAGCCGACGAGATGAGAGGAGAGAGAGAGAGAGAGAAATAACGTATTTCAATCATATTTTCACCTGAATAGCCTACTGTGTCTGAAAAAAAAAATTTAAATGCTTTTTTCAATGCCAAAATTAAATTTCCGTTGCACACGTGTACTGGCGCAATTGAGCAATATTTGTCGCTTTATTTTCTCCCTTTATTAGGGTGGCCAAACACGCGAGAGTCGCCCACGCCGGCCTGTAACTATATAACCCTCTTCCCACGCAGCCGAGGAAACGATAAACCTGCCTGCTATACTGCTAAGGTTTTACTGCTTTTACTGTTGGAAGTACAAGTAGTAATATCTTCAGCTACATTATTCGTGTGTGTGTGTATATATCCATATCCTATATCTATATATAGATATATATATATATATATATATATATATATATATATATATAAGAATATACAAATACATATATATGTGTATATATTATACACACACACACACACACATATTATATATTATATATATATATATATATATACTATATATATAATATATGCACCCACACAACTACAAGTAGTACTATCTTCATCTACATTATTCGTGTGTGTATATATACTATATATATATATATATATGTATAGTATATAGTATATATATATAATATACATACGTAAGTACGTACATACATACATGGTGTTTCCACATATTCATGCTATCCTGGGGCAATATTTTTCACCTTTATGCAATCCTTATTCAAACCAATTCCATTATATCCACACGCCACCTTCTTTTCTAGAATCATAGACTGATTCAAAGCCTAGATAACTAGATAGTATCTGCAAATGCCATTGATTGCAATAGGAAGTGTATATATGTATAAGTATATATATATATATATATATATATATATATATATATATATATATATATATATATATATATATATGTATGTATGTGTGTGGGTGTGTGTGTGTGTGTGTGTAACATAGTATGGGGAATGTACAGATTCATATTTTTAACTTCCGCTGGAGACTGAGAGTTCGGGCGACAGCTTAAGAATGGTGATGATTCTTTTTTTGGGTGTGTGTGATGTTAAAGTTCCTTACCTAAGCATATCAGTGCCATGATAGCTTGTCCAAGGTGCCTTTGAAAACTGGCTGCAACCAGTTACCGAAGGGTGTGAATTCATGTGTACGTGTACGAGCT
>NC_061094.1:54143121-54150621 GCF_015104395.2 Macrobrachium nipponense
TGTGTACTTTTATCAGTGTTATTACTCAGAAGATAAAGGAATATTCATATGGAACATGCCTACAGGGGCCACTGACTTGGGACCTCAAGCTTCCCAAAGAATATGGTACTGTATATAGATAAAGACACCACACACACACACACACACACACATATATATATATATATATATATATATATATATAATATATATATATATATGTATATAAATAGTTGTGAATCAAGTAAACCAGCATAGCCTAAAACCTGTCACAGGAACTCTCGCCTATCCCACGTCGAAATCAAAAATCTTGTTCCCAACCTACCCAACCTACTGCTTCACTCCAGTTTCAGTAGGAGGCCTTACCTACATTAAACTTGGTCTCCTCCAGAATTTATGATATGAGATAGTGTCCCGCATACATACAGACACACACACACACACATATATATACATCTTCGAGGGAGCCGCTGTGTACACACACATATAAATTCAGGCAGGGAAGCAGGCAAACGCACACGAGAACATAAAGCAGCGGAGTTTACAAAGGGAACAAACACTCCCACTCTCACCTGAAATATTATGCAGTTAAGTGGTTCCAGACCTTTCCGGAACTGTCTCCTCCTTCCAGTGGATACAAGAGTAAGTGTGGTCTGTATTTGGGGGTTCCTGCCTAAAATGGAAAGGTGGGGGAAGGTGAAAGATACCTGGAGGGAGGAAAGGAAGGTTAGGAAGAATCTCTCTCTCTCTCTCTCTCTCTCTCTCTCTCTCTCTCTCTCTCTCTCTCTCTGCAGGGAATTTTACAAAGGTCATATTCCTCTGGCTGGTTTTGTGATGGAGGCTCAAACCAGTTGGTCCAACGTGAAAATAATAGAGACCAATATCCCGGTGTGTGTGTGTGTGGGGGCGGGGTCTCTGGTTACCCAATCCGGAGAAGAATTAGAATAGAAGAAGGAAAGGGGGGGAGAGGGAGAATGAACAACGGCAAGGGAAAGTGTAAAGAGAGTGCAAAGTGAAAGCATTTGTAAAATCACGAAAAAAGGCAGGAAAAGTGAGGACTGATGTTTACTGTGAGCAGATTGAATCTTGAGTGCTAGACACACACACACAGAGAGAGAGAGAGAGAGAGAGAGAGAGAGAGAGAGAGAGAGAGAGACTTTGTTCTATTATATATGAAGATTTACTTATGATAGCTAATGCTTCACGAATAACACACCAGAAATAGTATGAGAGAGAGAGAGAGAGAGAGAGAGAGAGAGAGAGAGAGAGAGAGAGAGAGAGAGAGAGATGTTGTTCGATTATATATAAAGAATTGTGAAAGAAATAATCACCACTGAATATGAAAGGAATTCCAAGAAGACACTACGTTCTACCCTCTAAATAATTGTAAACCTTACAAATAAAAAACCAAGTTTACATAAAAAAAGACATTTTATCTGTCTTGCCTGTCAAACGGAAAACCCATCACATGCATAATTTCACACGGTGAAAAACCAGGAATGTCTGATCTCGTTAAATATTACTGAAAACTGTCTCTATCCTATTTGTGGAAGGTTTCACAGAGCTTGAATGTCACCAGACATTGCAACGTGATCGGATTCCGAGGCCATATGTGGATGATATCGTCAAGGAAATTAAATCTCCAATAACCATAGCGCTGTACCTTACGATACTTGAAAGTCTAGAAAAAAAATCACCCTTTTTCAGGATTTCCTTTCGACTGAAATGAATTGTCTAGTTTCAGATGAACGTGGGATATGACAGAAGACAATTGAAGGGGGTAAGTAGTCTGGAGATGGCGTAGAAGTTGATGAAAGGTTAACTCAGATGAAAGGATAGATCAGGCTATTTTGGGATGGTTTATATCCAGCTATTTTGAGGTGTTTGTACAAGTGGAAAGAACGAAACTAGTGAATAATTCACAGCTGTTTGAAGGGACGAGGAGAGGTAAAACTACAGAGGTTGGGACAGATGCTGTCTAAGGTTACTGGGAAGAAGGAAACTACATTCAGGCAGCAAAAAGGATCATACAAGGCAGAGGTGAGTGGCGTAGTGTGTGTGTAAGACTGACAGCTGATAAGCGATCTATTGAGGTGAGTGGCGCATTGCGTGTAAGACTGACAGATGATAGGCAATCTATTGAGGTGAGTGGCACAGTGTGTGTGTGTGTGTGTGTGTGTAAGACTGACAGATGATAAGCGTTCTCTTCAGTGAACGAAACAGCTGATGTCGCGTAAGTATTCTGCACAGGGTTATCATCCACTATTCGACAATTAAATTAAAAATAAGTCTTATATTGCCTCTATTAGATAAAAATAAACTATCTTATTGAATTCGCAACTTACTCTCTCACAGCTCTCCCACATCAAGAGGACATCCCCTAATTAAAACCCCTCCCCCCAAATATTAATGGTTCCTTTTGAGAAGATTATTATTGTGGCGTACCCCTCAATCATTCTCGCCTCTTGGATCACATCGTTTCACATATTTAAATGATTAATCGAGGTAATTAAGATGTGCTGAGCCAGCTCCGTCGCGCCAAGTGACGGAGGTAAGCAGATAGATTCAGGAATCCTCAAATTTCCGGCGAATCGGAATTTTGTTCGGGAATCTCAAATTAATAACAGAGATGTGTAACACAATTAAACACTATTATATTCTAAATTCTAAAGGGATTTTTTTTCGGGAATCTCAAATCAATAACAGAGATGTGTAACACAATTAACCACTATTATATTCTAAATTCTAAAGAGATTTTTTTCGGGAATCTCAAATCAATAACAGAGATGTGTAACACAATTAAACACTATTATATTCTAAATTCTAAAGGGATTTTGTTCGGGAATCTCAAACTAATAACAGAGATGTGTAACACCAGAGATGTGTAACACTATTAAATACTAAATTCTGAAAGCATTTTGTTCGGGAATCCCAAATTAATAACAAATTAATAACAGAATCGTAAAACAATTCAACAATATTAAATACCAATTTCTAAAGGAATTATGTTCGGGAATCTCAAATTAATAACAGATGTGCAAAACAATTCAGCAATATCAAATACTAAATTATAAAGGAATTTTGTTCGAGACATAATCTCAAAATTGCTAATAAAGAAATGTATAAATTTAATCTATCACTATATTCTAAAGGAATTTTATTATGGACAGAATCTCAAAAATAATAACAAATAAAATTGCATACATTTCAACAACATTAAAAACCCATTTCTAAAGGAATTTTATTCGAGACAGAACCTCAAAAATAATAACAAATGAAATTGCATATATTTCAACAATATTAATAACCAATTTCTAAAGGAATTTTATTCGAGACAAAATCTTAAAAATAACAAATAAAATTTCTTACATTTCAACAATATTAATAACTAAATTCTGAAGGAATTTCATTCGAGACAGAACCTCAAAAATATCAAATAAAATTGCTTACATTTCAACAATATTAACAACCAAAATGTAAAGGAATTTCATTCGAGACAAAACAATTAAAACGCCACATAATGGAAGAAAGGCTTCATATATCATACGACAAAAAAAAAACACCTTTTGTTAAGCAAATTGCAGGCAACCTGATCTTAGGCTATAAAAACCCACGAACTCTCCCTTTCAAACAACCTGTTTCTATGACAGATTAACAGAAGAGACTCGTAAACCCAGACTAAAAAAAAAAGAAAAAAAAGTAAACAATTGGTAGACTGAGAAACTGAAAAACATAACGTAAACTTACACACACATTCAAAAGTTTTAGACGAACCGATCGCTCAATAAACCGGGAGGGTATATAAACGGCCAGATTTTTCCGCCCTCTTACTCCTTTTTCGGAGTTGCATTCATTCGACTTGCTCGACGGATAAGGTAACAGGGGGAAGCGGCCATTATTTTCCCACGCTCACACACAAACAGGTTCGACCCCCTTCCTTGGATCTGCCAACTGTTTTCAATTACCACCATTGTTGTTGTTCGTCATACGATAGCGCAACGCATTTAGATTTTTTTTTTTTTTATTAAATTGTGTAATTTCGCTTGCTCGACGAGTAATCCTACAAACTTCTTTGTTGATGTTGATGTTGCTGTTGTTGGTGGGGGGTTTAGGAAAGCCTAAAAATGTTTGAAAAAGGTGTTGAATTAAAGATACAGGAATTTTTGGGTAGGATATTTATAATTTATTAATTAGAATGAATATGCAAGAAATAAATAATGAGCATGTTAAACAGTACAGAGCAATTATTTCTAGTAAAATTTGGCGTATTCATTTTAATTTTCGTTGGTGAAACGACGTTCTATTTGACTGTAGATATTAGCCTGCGGGTCGAATAGGCTGGAGGTCAGACCACGCCTTGTTCGATTATTTTCTCTGCCGCTGAGTTGTCGTGTGCGGGATCTCGTTAGATTAATCAATCTTCTAAAAGAATCAGCCTCCCATCGATTAAGTCATTTTTATAATCAATATATTCTATCATGCATAATCACCCGTAATTATTCGTAAATACTAATATATCTGGTAAACGGAAACCTAACATTGGCATTTCAAAATTAATGTGACCTAGTCTAACCAGTATATTTGATCAAATAGGGCTTATTACCAATAATGATGATAATAATGCTGAATCTTATTATCAACAGCACCTATGCTGAGTAACTAGAAAATCATAAAGCAACGATTAAGTCTATTTCTTTCTCCTTTCATGATATACTACGGAATTCTCCTTGTCTATATATATATCATATTATATATATATATTATATTATTATATTATTATATATATATATATATATATTATATATATATATATAATCTTTATACTACAGAACTGCATCTGAATGCATGAGCGCTTCCCCCCTTCAAAAAAAACAAATAAAAGTACCCATTATCTTTCTTCCTTTCCTTTGTGATGAAATATGATGATGACTATTATTATAGTAATAATGACGAAGCTATGGTTTTTTTTTTATCTCGGTCACTGTTTTCTCTGATAAGGAAAATGGATGATCAGGGAGAGAGAGAGAGAGAGAGAGAGAGAGAGAAGAGAGAGAGAGAGAAATTGATGCGTCATGCAATTTTCCAATCATCTTACGTGTGATGGCTTTCAAGGTAATTGGATTATGATCATGAATCACGACCCGCTTATTTAAACAGATTTTTCCCATTATTGTATAACTACAGTCAATTACTTCTGTCAGTTTTTTTATTCTTTTATATCGACGAACACGAGGCTCATTTAAGTACACTAACTCAGCTTTGAAAGAGATGGTAAACAAGTCAATAACCAGCAACCCTTAATTTCAAGTTGACGTGGATGAGAGCAACAGAAATCACCAAAAAATTCATCAAGAACTCTCGAAGGTTTTCTGAATGCAACCCATCTCATCAATAATGCTGGGAATTAGGCAGAGGGCAGACGAACCTTCGTGGAGAAAAATCATAATTGAATTTCAAGTGCTCAAAAACCCGGGAATTATGAGGGAGGTTGGGGAAAGAAGTCCAGAAACTCAGACCTGATTAGCCAGAATTATAAACATCATTGATATGATTTGACTCCCCGGAAATAATTATTTCCAATTCATTGCCTCAATTAACGTATTTGACACTTATACATTCGAACCTATTTATTCGAGATGACTGGAATAAAAAAAAACACATATACGACAAAAGCTTCATAAAATAGTGGCTCCTTCTTTTCAGACTTCTATATATATAACCTTTGGGTGAACTCAATTTTTACTTTTCTGTAAAAGAAAACTATTTAGAAGGCTTTGTCTGTCCGCCCTCAGATCTTAAAAACTACCGAGGCTACAAGGCTGAAAATTAGTAAGTTGATCACCCACCCACCAATCATCAAACATACCAAACTGCAACCCTCGAGCCTCAGTAGTTTTTATATTATTTAAGGTTAAAGTTAGCCATGATCGTGCGTCTGGCAACGTTACAGGACAGGCCACCAGCGGGCAGTGGCTGAACGTTTCAAGGGTCGCGGCTCATACAGGATTATACGCTCTACAGGAAACTCGATTGAACCGAAGAAACTTCGACGATTTTTTTTTTTTTTTTTTTTTTTTTTTTTTTTTTTTTTAAAGGCATGATATTCACAATTATGGTTTTTACTCTCTGGGAAGAACAATTTCATTCTTTGTAAGACGGTAAATTTGGAGAATAAAAGGATCATTTGTTTTTAGCCCGGGTATTACGATATATGCAAAGTCAAGTTACAAGAGTATTGGGAAAAATACTATTATTACCATTATAATTATTCAGGCGATAAACCCCTAATCAGACCAAAGGAAGCCTGAAGTGGCCATTGTCTTGAAATTCAAGCTTCCAAAGAATTTGGTGCTCATTTGAGAGAAGTTACAGAACATAAATAGGAAATACAGACAGGAGAGATGAGTCACTGAAAAGAAATAAAAATAACTTAATCAATTAACTGATAAATAGATAAAAATGTAAGTAAACGATTTTATAAAAACTTAGGGAAGTATTACGTTGCGACTATGCTTCAACTTTTGATGTTGTAATTGCGTACTGTATAATCAAGCGACTGACGCATTCCACTGAACCCCGTTCGATAATGATTTCATCTGTACTTCATAAGGTGGACGTATGAAGACTCGTCATGGAATAAAGAAGACAAATTCACAGATAGACCCCAAACAAATCTACCAAGACAAATCATCCGTAGTATTTAAGGGCGAACCACAGCTCATTAAAACAGAAACAGAGCATCCTGATAATGCTTAATAAAATTGCAACGACCGCCCCTCACATTTTCCCCTTGGAGAGAGAGAGAGAGAGAGAGAGAGAGAGAGAGAGTATCATTCCTGAAGGGGAGAACGTTGAAAGCGTATTATATAGCACTCTCCAATAAAAAAAACAGTCCCCTATTATATACATAACCCCTTTTCATTTCTATCTCATCCACAGACCGTCGCCTCAGTTTGCTTTGACAGAACTCTATTATCCGAAGACACTCCCTTTCACACGCGCGAATCATTCCATATAATTACGTCCCATTCAGCAGGTTCTTATATGCAAGGGACAATAAGAAACGAATCCGATCGAGGAGGAGGAGGAAGAGGAGGAGGAGGAAACGAAAAGCATCAAAACCAGAGGAGTTCGATCAAAGGGGAAGTTTAGCTGTGAGAGAATTCGAAGACAAGGGAAGCTGCGATGACTGAAATCTTTAATGCAATTGACTGACATAAGGGGAAAGGGGAGAGGAGAGAGAGAGAGAGACGGAGAAGGACACGGGAAACGGTTTGAGAGAGCGAGAGGGAGAGACGGAGAAGGGACCCAAACGGATTTGAGAAGAGAGAGAGAGAGAGAGAGAGAGAGAGAGAGAGAGAGAGAGAGAATCGGAGATTAAATTATAAACGTAATTTAGCAGCATCAATGCTTATTGTAGGCAGGAGAATCGGCTTGTCTTGGAGAATCCAACGTTTCGTAATAGTTCAAATGATTACATCATCAGGGCTGTTAAAATGAAACATAAAACTCCTTATAAAA
>NC_061094.1:54160621-54161685 GCF_015104395.2 Macrobrachium nipponense
TCGATTGGGCCAAAGAAACCTAGTCGCATTTTATAGCTGTTTTCATATAAATCTAAAATATAACAGAAATTAAAAGTAAAATTAAATGTCAACATGCTTTTTCATTATAACGAAACGTACTTAAGAACGAATTTGATATTAAGTGCATTAAGACGAAAGATGGCGTGACAGAGAGAGAGAGAGAGAGAGAGAGAGAGAGAGAGAGAGGAGGAGGGGGGGGCTGTCATTCTGGAATGTATGAATCACGACAATTCTGGACCTCCAGCAATTTTTTGCAAAATGATTTAAGGTTGACTATATGACGTCACTTTCAAGGTCATTACTAATGTTACAGAGTTTTTTTTTTGTGTGAAGGTTCATTTATGTTTTTATTTTTTTTATTTGCCCTTTACGTTGAATAAAGACTAGTTGTACATAAAAATTTCTTCCATGAAAAGTTGAAAATTCAAGTAGATAAGAAGGACGTATACCATTTGGGATTTATTTACAGACAGATAAAATTAAAGATGAAATATTGTTTATAAAGAGTGAATGCATGACACTTTTTTTGAACAAGTTGGAGGATAAAAGAGAAACATTTAATCACTGACAAAGTTCATGGAACAAAAAACTCATTTCGCTCTGGGAAATAAAAGAAATGACGAGTGGTTGCTTTTTTTTTTTTTTTTTTTTTTGCTTTTTTTTTTTTTTTTTTAAGTCGTTCCCTGATCGTATTCTGAGAATTCATGGAAAAGGTCATGTGAGCCCCATTTGTCGTTCGTAAAGAAATTAATTTCCATTTTTTGGAAATTAACAATGTATACTAGATCCATAATTCCCTGATCATTAGTACTATTATTATAATTATTATTCAGGAAATGAACTGTATGAACACGTTTCATCTTCTGAATAATAATAATAATAATAATAATAATAATAATAATAATAATAATAATAATAATAATAATAATAATAATAATAATAATTGGGAAAAACTCTCTATCGCGAAACTATATATAAAGTTATAAGGGGTCCACAATAATAAAAAGATGTTGCGAGTTCGTGTATAATTTTAAAACCCTTTA
>NC_061094.1:54162185-54169685 GCF_015104395.2 Macrobrachium nipponense
GTATAATTTTAAAACCCTTTACAAAAAGCTTTCGAACCCTGTAATCATCTTCAGGGAAGGGTTCTAAAGCTTTTTTTAAAGGGTTTTAAAAATTATACATGACCTCGCAACATTTTTTATTATTGTGGACCCCTTAGAACAAATAATAATAATAATAATGGAGAAAAAAATCAACAGTAATGTAAATGTAAATATATGTAGAAATATATATCTCCACTTACACCACTATAGATTTCTTCCCCACTAGAGTGCCTCATACTGTTAGGAGATTTTTATCAATAATAATAATAATAATAATAATAATAATAATAATAATAATAATAATTATAATTAATAATAATAATAATAATAATAATAATAATAATAATAATAGTGGCGCCGTGGAGGAGTGGGTTAGGTCGTCAATAGACTTAAGTCAAGTTAAGCAACATTGGGGCTGGTCAGTCGTTGGATGGGTGACCGCTCTCCTCGGCGTTGATTCCTTGGGAAAGGATCTTTACCATAATTTTCCTCTCCAGTCTACTCAGCTGTAAATGAGTACCTATCCCTGATGGGGTAGGGTCCAGCTATGGGTTAAATCAGCAAAAACTCAGCAATGATGGAAAGAAATGATGGAATAAACGACAACGACGTAAATGGAACCTCTGGCAAACAGAGGAGCTTCGTCCGGCAACCAGGTATTCAACCCAATTGTAGGGGAAGACGGTCAGGTACTTTGGAGGTCGTCATCCAGCAACTGATCACCACAACGACAGTAATGAACAGCCTGAGATTGGAGCTACAGAGGCAAAAAGGAAGAAATGGACAAGAGAAGAAAATATGGAGATGCTACATCAGAAGCAACCCGACGGAGAGAGGATATAGAAGAAGATTGGTCAACATCTGGAATGAGAGGAATAACACCCCCAAACCCCAAAGAGCAGAGGCTGGCAGACCAAGTAAGGAACATAAAGAAAAAGAACTGGCTCTCCCCAACAGAAAGAGAAGAACTGGAAAAGGGAAATGTCACACGACAAACGAATTACACGAAGACGAACTGAGAGATCGATGCCACAGAAGACGGCAGGGAGGATGAGGTATCAAACAACGACACACGAAGAAACACCGACGAAGTAACAGAGAAGACGGAATGGGTAGAAAAGATCAGACAATGGATGGAGCCAGATACAGAGAGAACAAAGATCCCCTCCATGAAAGCCTACAACACCAAGAAATTAAGGGAGAAAACAAGTGAGGTCAATGAAATAATGGGCCTAATACACACCACCAGTATCACAGAAACAAATAACTTGACATATGCAGGAGCAAGATTAGTAGCAGAACTGATGGGGATTCGAACAACCACACACCACCGTCACAACCAACCCAACAGAAACCAAAACAGCAACCTCCTTGGAAAAGGCGCCTGGAAAAGCAAATCTGGTGATGAGATCTGACTTGAGTAAACTGAAAGAGATGGCAGAAAAAAAAAGGCTAAGAAGCAAGAAAAAAGGGAGGAACTCAACGAGAAATACAAAGTACAAGAGAGGGGACTAAACAACACAATAGAAGATGTAAAACAGAGGCTTAAGGCCAAAGCACACAAGATCCAACGGTACATGAACAGGAATAAGGGATACCAACAGAACAAACTATTCGGAACCAACAGAAAAGACTATACAGCCAACTAAGAGGGGAAGACAAACCACCCAGAAATTCCTGAAGCCGAATCAAGTAAGAGACTCTGGGAAAACATATGGAGCAATCCGGTATCACACAACAAACATGCAACATGGCTCCAGGAAGTCAAGGAAGAAGAAACAGGGAGAATAAAACAAAGATTCACAGACATCACGACAGACACAGTCAGACACCAACTAAAGAAAATGCCAAACTGGAAAGCCCCAGGTCCCGATGAAGTCCATGGATACTGGCTCAAAAACTTCAAGGCCCTTCACCCACGAATAGCAGAACAACTCCAGCATTGTATCAATCACCAAGACACCCAAATGGATGACCACAGGAAGAACATCCTTAGTACAAAAAGACAAGAGTAAGGGAAATATAGCCAGTAACTACAGGCCTATCACCTGCCTACCAATAATGTGGAAGTACTAACAGGTATCATCAGTTGAAAGGCTATACAAACTACCTATGAGGAGACAAACACCATACCCCCCACCAACAGAAAAAGGCTGCAGAAGGAAGTGTAGGGGCACAAAAAGACCAGCTCCTGATAGACAAAATGGTAATGAAGAAACAGTAGGAGAAGAAAACCAACCTAAGCATGGCATGGATAGACTATAAGAAAGCCTCGACATGATACCACACACATGGCTAATAGAATGCCTGAAAATATATGGGGCAGAGGACAAAAAAATACCATCAGCTTCCTCAAAAATACAATCGCAACTGGAATACAATACTTACAAGCTCTGGAAAAAGACTAGCAGAGGTTAAATATCCAAGGAGAGGGATCTTCCAGGGCGACCTCACTTGTCCCCACTACTCTTCGTAGTAGCCATGATTCCCATGACAAAAGTACTACAGAAGATGGATGCCGGGTACCAACTCAAGAAAAGAGGCAACAAAATCAACCATCTGATGTTCATGGACGACATCAAGCTGTATGGTAAGCATCAAGGAAATAGATACCCTAATCCAGACTGTAAGGATTGTATCTGGAGACATCAGGATGGAGTTTGGAATAGAAAAAAATGCTCCTTAGTCAACATACAACTGAAGGGATAAAGCTACCAGATGGGAGCAACATCAAACACATAGATGAGACAGGATACAAATACTGGAATAATGGAAGGAGGAGATATAAAAACACCCAAGAGATGAAGGACACGATCAGAAAGAAATAATATTGTTCAGAGACTCAAGGCGATACTCAAGTCAAAACTCAACGCCGGCGAAATATGATAAAAAGCCATAAAAACACATGGGCAGGGTGCCAGTAATCAGATACAGCGCAGGAATAGTGGGATGGACGAAGGCAGAACTCCGCAGCATAGATCAGAAAACCAGGAAACAAAATGACAATACACAAAGCACTACAACCAGAGCAAATACGGACAGACTATACATACACGAAAGGAAGGAGGGAGAGGACTACTAAGTATAGAGGACTGCGTCAACATCGAAAACAGAGCACTGGGGCAATATCTGAAAACCAGTGAAGACGAGTGGCTAAAGAGTGCATGGATGGGAAGAAGGACTAATAAAAGTAGATGAAGACCCAGAAATACAGAGGACAGGAGAAAGGACAGAAAGAACAGAGGACTGGCACAACAAACCAATGCACGGACAATACATGAGACAGACTAAAGAACTAGTCAGCGATGACAATTGGCAATGGCTACAGAGGGAGAGCTAAAGAAGGAAACTGAAGGAATGATAACAGCGCACAAGATCAGGCCCTAAGAACCAGATATGTTCAAAGTATGATAGACGGAAATAACATCTCTCCCATATGTAGGAAGTGCAATACGAAAAATGAAACCATAAACCACATAGCAAGTGAATGCCCGGCACTTGCACAGAACCAGTACAAAAAGAGGCATGATTCAGTGGCAAAGCCCTCCACTGGAGCCTGTGCAAGAAACATCAGCTACCTTGCAGTAATAAGTGGACGAGCACCAACCTGAGGGAGTGATAGAAAACGATCAGGCAAAGATCCTCTGGGACTATGGTATCAGAACGGATAGGGTGATACGTGCAAACAGAGCCAGACGTGACGTTGATTGACAAAGTCAAGAAGAAAGTATCACTCATTGATGTCGCAATACCATGGGACACCAGAGTTGAAGAGGAAAGAGAGGGAAAAAAAAAAAAATAGATAAGTATCAAGATCTGAAAATAGAAATAAGAAGGATATGGGATATGCCAGTGGAAATCGTACCCATAATCATAGGAGCACTAGGGCACGATCCCAAGATCCCTGAAAAGGAATCTGGAAAAACTAGAGGCATGAAGTAGCTCCGGGCCTCATGCAGAAGAGTGTGATCCTAGAAACGGCACACATAGTAAGCAAGTTGGATGGACTCCTAAGGATGGCAGGATGCAACCCGGAATCCCACACTATAAATACCACCCAGTCGAATTGAAGGACTGTGATAGAGCAAAAAAAAAAAAAAAAAAAAAAAAAAAAAAAAAAAACAAAAAAAAAAAAAAAAAAATATAATAATAATAAATAATAATAATAACTAATAATAGCTATCTGCAATAGTCATTCGATTTTCTTTGAAAACGTATCTATGACTGAACAGCCACCATGATTTTTTTAATCAATAATAATACTAATAATAATAATAAGGTAGATCTAGGGGACTACTCCGCGGCGGCGTAGACTATGGCAGTTGCGGTTTTTATATGTAGTTTTACCTCCTG
The DNA here is from genome assembly GCF_015104395.2 of Macrobrachium nipponense. Lineage (NCBI taxonomy): Eukaryota > Metazoa > Arthropoda > Malacostraca > Decapoda > Palaemonidae > Macrobrachium > Macrobrachium nipponense. The sequence goes on from NC_061094.1 coordinate 54,166,560, forward strand.
AACAAGAATTTTAAGTAATATTAACGGACGATTGTAATTAACCCCAGGGGCCAGTACTAAACACGGCGAAACACATTGGACGCCCCAATCCCTAGTGGATGTCGTATCCGAGGTTACGTTCTTTGCAGTCCGTGCGGACTGCTTCTGTAGAATTACCACTGCAAGGAACGTAACCGCGGATACGACATCCAGTAAGGATTGGGGCGTCCAATGTATTTCGCCGTGTTTAATACTGGCCCCTGGGAGTTAATTACAGTCGTCCGAATAAATATTACCTAAAATTCTTGTTCAGGAGGTAAAACTGCATAGAATACCACAACTGCCATAGTCTACGCCGCCGCGGATTATTAACCTAGATTTACCATAACAACAACAACAACAACAACAACAACAACAACAACAACAATAATAATAATAATAATAATAATAATAATAATAATAATAATAATAATAATAATAATAATATTATAATAATAATAACAGCTGTCTTTAATAGTTATTCGGTTTGATTTCTAATCGTACCTGTGACTGAAACATCCCACGATAATTTTTTATCAACAATAATAATAATAATAATAATAATAATAATAATAATAATAATAATAATAATAATAGCTGTCTTTAATAGTCATTCGGTTTGATTTGAAAACGTATCTATGACTATGAAATGGACAGCCACCATGATTTTTTTATCATTAATAATAATAATAATAATAATAATAATAATAATAATAATAAGAATAATAATAATTATTATTATTATTATTATTATTATTATTATTATTATTATTATTTTATTATTATTATTATTATTATTATAACAGCTGTCTTTAATAGTTTATTCGGTTTGATTTCTAAACGCATCTATGACTGAACAGCAACCATGACTGATGCAGCAATCCTTTTCAACAAGACTTGTTTCAAAGAGGGTCTACTCCCAAAATAATAATAATAATAATAATAATAATAATAATAATAATAATAATAACAACAGCGCACATAGTAAGAAAAGTGATGGACTCCTAAGGAGGCAGGATGCAACCCAGAACCCCACACTATAAATACCACCCAGTCGAATTGGAGGACTGTGATAGACCAAAAAAAATTAATAAATAAATAAAATAAAATAATTAATAATAATAATAATAATAATAATAATAATAATAATAATAATAATAATAATAATAGTAATAGCAGCTGTCTATAATAGTCATCCGGTTTGATTTGAAAACGTATCTATGAAGAGCCGCCACGATTCATATCACAGATACGCAGTATATCGAGTCAGATACAGACCTGTTCCTCCCACGGACATTGTTTGATTGGATTTCATATTTCATACACAGCCATCGCGCTACTGCGTTCTCGATGAGCGTAAGGTCCGAGGAGGATCCGTCTGAAATGACTGACTGTCAGGTAGGAATTTGCATTTACACGGTAAAGAGGATATCCATTTAAAAGTGTGCTCGTATCCTTTTGCAGACAGAAAGCCACCAGCGAGATGAGAGTATTCAGTGAAGCTGCCACTGCTTCGTTAATGCAGTTGGCACTTTGTGAGTTGGTGTATCGCTGGGTGAAGGGATGTGGTACTAGTACCATTAAATGAAAGGTCAGAAAAGAAAATAAGAGGACTGGATTATTAATGCATTTGTGGAAAAAAACTGGTGCAGCAGGTTTTTTTTTTTCTGCGCATATAATGATCGATATAGACATTCTGAAATTACTACTTTTATGGAAATATCATCACGTGCTTCGCCATAGGTTACGTTCACAATTAGTTGGGGAAATTTATAAATATCAGATAACTTAGGTTGTATGTAAGAAGTTAAAATCAGCCTCGTTGATTTGCTTGTAACTGTTTCTAAAGCATGCTTGTGTGTGTGTGTGTGTGTGTGTGAGAGAGAGAGAGAGAGAGAGAGAGAGAGAGAGAATCTGGTCTGAAAGAGAAACACAGAGATGGGAAAACTGTATAAAAGAGAGAGAGAGAGAGAGAGAGAGAGAGAGAGAGAGAAGAGAGAGAGAGAGAGAGAGAGAGAAATTTCATCTGGGTAACAGAACAGAGAAATCATAGTGTAGTCTTTTTGCTCGGTCACCCTCCTCAATTTCAAAATCCTGTAATGAAAGTTCCCGTAATGTTAGATTCCAGAAAGAGTGGATACTACCTACTGCCCTGCGAGATTGATTGCAGCTAAAAGGTATCATCACATCTCCCTCCAATATGAGTAATCTACCGGATTTTTGCTTCGCGTTGGAAAACGTCGCTTCTAATAAACCCTAGAAATTCATTCACATCAAGAAATGTTTACCTTATCGGGAAAAAGCAGCGATCTCTCTCTCTCTCTCTCTCTCTCTCTCTCTCTCTCTCTCTCTGAGTGGCGTCATTATGGCTTAGAACTTATGGTATGGGTGGGGTGGCGAGCGAAGTGAGCCTTCAAAGGGGGGTGAGGGTTTAGGGGGACTTCTGCAAGCCCCCAAGATTATGTTTTGGAAATTTGTGCACATCTTGGAGCATTTGAAAGCCATATAAGATTCACCTTGGAGAAAATACTATTATTATTATTATTATTATTATTATTATTATTATTATTATTATTATTATTATTATTAGTATCTTGAGGGGGCAACATCCCAAATGTCAGTCAGCATTCCAATCATATATAAGTATATTCAAGCACGCGAAAATTTTCATCGTACTATATCTTAACTTAAAATAAATGAATACTTATGAGACTGGAGTGGCGACTGATAATTTTAAAAAATTATAAATAAAAAAAAAAATCCCGGAGCGAGAAAACCGTATTAAAACGACGACTTAAAAAAATCCCGGAGCAAGAAAATCGTTTTAAAACGACGAGTAAAGATGGAGAAACGTAAGATCGTTAAATCGCGTAGCTCGTCATCATCGCCATCTCTCGCGGCGATTGGAGAAGCCAAATTGGAAAATGTTGTCGAACTGGGTCAAGGCAGTTTAAGAGGACGGAGAGCTAATTTGAGAAGCAAATAAATTGCGTATGATGTCCCGTATCTCATCGTCGCTGCGTAAATATGAACGATCGTGGATACATCAAGATCTCTGATTGACAGGATCTGAAGGAAATTTCGCATTTCTGATTTTTTTTTTTTATG
>NC_061094.1:54177185-54182185 GCF_015104395.2 Macrobrachium nipponense
TATAACACAAATGTAAATAATCTTGATATAATCTTCATTTCAATATACTGGTCACGCATAAAAGACTATATAATTTTTATATCACCAAATTATACAAACATAAAATGTACTAAAATTTTGTTTCTACCTATTCATTAAGTTGTTAATGTACTACTTCATATTACAGTTTTAATAACTGATCTCTTCTTTTCTGTGTTTTCAATAACATTCTCTTACTCCTTTCCAATAAATGCCACAATATTCTTTGGAAGGTTGAATTTCAAGTCAATAGTCCCTGTGGTGGAATAGTTCCATATGAATAAGGCTCATCTTGTGAATATATTAATAATGATAGAAAACTACATTATCTGTATATAATCAAGCTGAAGAATGGCTGCCCGTGGCCATAGCCCCTCAGAAAATCCTTTGAATAGGACCGTGAGCCTTTCCAAATCACATTAGGGTGGTCCTACTGACGACTAATTCGCCAGTATCAAATTAAGGAGCGGTTCACCTTGAAATACAAGGGACGGCCATCTCTTTAATTCAAGTTATGTAAAGGGGAGACCGCAGGCAATCTTCCTCAGGGGGAGCTTCTGTACTTTGGGAAATTGGCTGGAAAGGTATAACTCTTCGTTTTCTATTTTCAGAATGAAAACTCATTTCATTGCTAGTAAATGTATTTATGTATGATGCACACTATTACATTACAACCATACACAAATTATATATATATATATATATATATATATATATATATATATATATATATATATAATATATATATATATAGATATATATATATATATATATATATATATATATATATATATATATATATATATATATATATATATATATATATATATATATATATATATATATATATATATATATATAGTATATATATCATATATATATTATATATATATATATATATATATATATATATATATATATATATATATATATCTAATGTCTTATCGCTTGGCGATAGACTTTTTGTTTTTTCCTTACGGCTGTTATCCGTAAGTAATGTTTGGTTCCTCTCATCTCCCTTGGATATCTTAGTAGAGAGGTTCTTTCTTGTCTAGAGGAGATGATTCAAACAGGCTAGTTGAACAAGTTAACAACTTTATTCTGTAACTCCATACTAGGAGATGCAGCTCGGTCGGACGACGACCTATGTTTGAGATTTGGCGTGGAACTGCCATTCTAAAGCATCGCGTCGATAGCGGAACATTAGCTATCTCAGCAATTTCATATAAAAACACATACGTAGTTCGCCGGCTCGGAAGTTACAAGTTTCCGGCGTAGGTAACAGGGTCAACCGCTTCCCATGGAAGTTGTTGTGCAAAGTTATCATAACATAAAAATGTCGACAAAGCTGTGAGCTAGATCAGGCTACTGCAGACAGTGCATAGCGTAAATCTAAGGTTGCTTTTGGTCACGTAGAACCCTCCTAATGCCATGACCCCAGGTCACTGGTTTATATATATAATGTAATTCTTACATTAGGCTCGGTCTGCTACCTATTCAAGCCTTGAATAACAAAAAAAAATTACTTTAAACATTGTTCATAGGAGCGTCTCGTAACATACTAAGTGATTAAATGCACAAAAAGGTTCTGTTACATACCCTTGTTGACATATTCATAAACAAAGATAAATGCATGGAAAATATAGATCCATGTTTGGTAATAATAATGATTATGTACCCAAAAATAATAAAAAATGGTTAAAAAAATCAAAAAAACATGTATACATTTGAATTAATATGATTAACATGTAACCTGATTAAGAATAATGGTTACTAAATAATGATTATAGCATGATCATGGATAATTGTTAAAGAGTACTTGACACTCTTTATAATAGATAAATATAATTGTATAATAGTATAACAAGTAATTCTGCAGAAATTCAATATATAGGGCTGATATTTTTATTAGGTGCCACGAAGTTCACTCCAAGGGGGGGGAGGGATGGGAAAAAAAAAAAAAAAATGGTTGGATTTATGAAACTTGTATAATAGATATATATATAATTTATTATACAAGTTTCATAAATACAACCATTTTTTCCCTCACTCCATCTACCTTTCTTTAGATTCTGATATGTGCCAATGGGACTATTCTCACATCAGTGGGTTTGGATACATTTTGAACCCTAACTCTATTGGCCGTTAAATTTTCTAAAATGTTTTAAACGGGCCTTCAAACTTAGGTGTCAGTTAGACTAATTTAAACCTTTACGCACGTATACTTGTATGTATACCTGATCGCCCCACGGCATATGTTCTAGTTGGCTTAGCTCTTTTATCATGATTTTTTTTCATGAGGATCTGTGCTTCTTCTAAATTCTTACGAATTTTTAAAAATAAAAATTAATATCGACTTATTGCTTGCATCCATAACATCCTTTAGAGGATTTGATAAATTAGTTGTAGGCTTTAAGATGTGGAAAGGCGTTCGGCCGGGATACCGTACAGTGCCTCGTGCGGTGTCATTTTAATAGACACGTGATACGAGTGATTAAGTGCGCTTAGTACCGCAGGTATGGCAATGTCCCAGTTGGGATCTGCCCCCCCTAAGGTGACCCTTAAAATGTTTAAACCTTACGATTTGCCCTTTCCACTAGCCCATTAGACTCTGGGTGATAGATCAATGGTATTGACTTTCTTTATACTAAGGAATTCGCACAAGGAGTTAAGGAAATGATTATTGAACTCCCCGCCCGAGTCTGAGATAATGATGTGTGGAATTCCATGTTTACAAATGTAGCACTCGTAAAACTTCCTAGCGCACTCGACCGCGGTTTTTGTTTTAAGCGCTATGAGTTCTGTATATCGAGTCAAAGCGTCTATATTACTAGGAGGTGCTTATTTCCTCTGTCTGACTCGTAAAATCCTGTTAATAAATCTAAATGTACTCTTTCAAAGGGTTGATTTGGCACGGGGTAAGCCCCTAGGCTGACAGGTGTCTTCGTGTGCCCTTTGTATTCTTGACAAGTGCGACAATTTGCTATGTGCTTTTTTATATCTCTAAGCATCGTATGCCAATAAAATAAGGATTTGCTTCTGTGACATCAAGGTATAACCCGGGTGTCCGTGCAGTGGATTTTCATGCAACCACTTTAAGACAGTGGGTATGAGTGAGATAGGCACCACCACCTGGTTGTTATTCAACTGCGGTGTGGTGTGCGGGTTTTCCTCGTCACGGATCTTACACAGGATATTTCCTGTAGGATATAATTCTGCTGCTTATACTTTAGGTATTCTTTTTCCTTCGGATTTCCGTTTAACGCAATGATGATTTTTTCTATTTGCGGATCTTTCTTGTTCCGTCTGTAATAGTTCAGCACTCCAGCCCAGATCTTCCTGTTCGGATATAGTTTTAACAACGGGCGGGCATGGAGGTTGAGATATCTATTAATTCAGCTAATGGCTCGTACAAGATGAAGAGGGGTTGCGTGATAATGCGTCAGCAATGATATTTGCTTTCCAGGTAAATACCCGATCCTCGCGCCAAAGTCCTGAATGATCCATGTGCCACGAGTTCGCTTGGGGCTGTGACTAAAGCCTTTAAAGAAGTCGGTTAGGGGCTTATGATCTGTGAGAACTTTGACGGGATAACCGTATATTATGAACTTAAAGTGCACGAGTGAATTAACAATAGCGAGCCCTCCTTGTCTATTACTGCATATTTACTTTCGGAAGGTCTCAGTTTACGTGAATAAAAAAGCTATAGGGAAAAACTGTCTATCATATTGTTGAAGCAATACCCCACCTACTCCTAGGTCTGAGGCGTCTGTTGCTATGAAAAACTTCCTTATTGAAGTCAGGAAATTTCAAGATAGGAGAACTACACAGTTCATCTTTCAATTTATCGAACGCCTGTTGATGAATTTCAGACCATACGAAATCTACGCCCTTTTTTATAAGATCGGTTAGGGGAGCGGCTATGATTGAGTAATTGCGGATAAAGCGACGATAGTATCCGCTGCACCCCAAAAATTGCTGTATTCCCTTGACGTTAATAGGTATCGGAAAGTACGGATAGCCGACACCTATCGTGGACGACTTTAAGACCTTCACTAGAAACCGTGAAACCTAGATAGACTAGTTCTGTTTTAAAAAATTCACACTTACTTATCTTTACCCTTATTAAAATTATGCTGCCTTAACCTTTGTAACACTAACTCCAATTTACGTAAATGCTGCTTCTAATGTGTTGGTGAAAAGATTACTAAGTCATCCATGTAGGCATGTAGGATATCTCCCAACAAGTCTCCAAACACGACGTTTATCATACGAGTAAAAGTTATAGGAGCACAACGTAAACCAAAAGGCATACGCAAAAATTCATAATGTCCCCTGGCTGTGCTGAAGGCAGTGTATGGGATACTTTCTTGTTCCATCGGAATCTGATGAAATCCTTTTAGTAAGTCTAGGCTTGTGAAATATTTATTCTGGCCTAGTAAAGATAGGATATCATCGGTACATGGTACTGGGAATCTGTCAGGGATTGTTTCTTCGTTTAAACGACGAAAATCTACGCATATCCGCCAAGTCGATCTTTTTTCGGTACGACTATTACGGAAAATTATAAGGGCTGTTTGATTTCCTAATGACTCTTCCTTTAACATTTTACCTACTTCCTCTGTTATCTCATTCTGAAATTTCATAGGAAGTCGGTACGAAGGTACATAGATTACTTTCTGTTTGTCCTTGAGCCTGATTTGATGCTCTATGACATCCGTTTTTCCTAAGGTTCCATCCGTAGTGGAAAAAACATCATGATATTTAGTTAACAGATTCAAAAATTTCTGCTGAATTTCTTCTTCTTGAATATCTTTATTGATTTTGTTCTTTATAGATTGCAAAAGGGTTTCATCCGCGACTGATTGAGCGTGATTTACTCAGCTACGGTAAGAATGCGATGTTTATAAACTTCGGCATCCAAGATATGTTGATTTTTGTGGATTACTAAAGTGGTATTCAAATGATTACAGACTTCGATA
>NC_061094.1:54187185-54209685 GCF_015104395.2 Macrobrachium nipponense
TTCTTCTTCTTCTTAAGATTAAGATCCTTCATCACCCTTTTGCAAATTTCCAAACACACCAGCGTCTCCCTTCTTTCTTTCTCTCTCTTATGCATCAGCTCTTTTATTTACTCAGCCTTCTTATCTTTTTTGACCCCCTCCCCCGCTCCCCCTTAAACCTCCCTCCCTCCTTCCCCTTCCCCCTTCATTTTCGGCCCATTGTGCGGGTCCTTCCACTCCATATGGCAAGTTTGCTCTTTCGGGGGGAAAGTTTGGCGAAATGTTCCCATTTGCATTTTCTGGCGGTTTTATTTTTCGCCTTTTCGGTGTTGCCTTGATGTATTCGCTTGGGAATGAAACTTTTTTTTTTTTTTTTTTTTTTATCAAATGTTTTTCCAATGGCAACTTGTAGATTGCGTTTCGTTTGAATTCATTGCTCAGAACGCTTTTAATGTTTAAAAATTGAAATATACGCTTTAAAAATAGTATTTTTTTATTTTTCAAATGTTTTTTTCGATATTGATTTGTAGGTAGTTAATATTCGCTTTAGGCCAAAATAGTTCTTTTACGTTTCTAAACTTTTTCCAATATTTATTTATATATAGTACTTGCAATTTATTGTTCAGAAAGCTTATAATATTTAAATATTTCCATATACGCTTCAGGCCAAAATAGTTTTTTTTTTCAATACTAATTTGTAGATAGCTTTATATTTGAATTAATTGTTCAGAACGCTTTTAATATCTAAATATTGAATATTCGCTTTAAGCCACAATAGTATCTTCTATTTTTCATAACGATTTTTCTATGATAATTTGTAGATAGATTTTGTTTGAATTGATTGATCAGGCCCATTTAAATATTTCTGAATAGTCGCTTTAGAATAAAATAGTTTTGTATTTGAAAAAAAAAATGCCTGGCCTAATTTGTAGATTAGCTATTTACTATATTCGAATTCGTTACCAAGGCACCTTTGAATATTTGAAACCTTGACAATAGAATCAAGTTATTTTAAATGTTACTTTTGTGCTAAAGTGTACACTAGTTTTGTATTTGAATTATTTGCTCAGGCCACTTTTAAATGAATAATATCCTTCAGTATATTGGGCAAAGGGTTTATTTCTGTTCATTGTTGTCTTTAGGCTAAACTACAGATGGATTTATATTTGATTTCATTACGAAGGCCACTATAAATAATTTGAAACCGAAACTGTGTTGGGCTATTGAAACCTTTAGTTTTGGGCAACTTGCTGTGAATGTGTTTCTTTAAATACCCTACCTGAAACTATGACAGTGCATTGAATGTAAATAATTTCTCAATTTAATTGGCAAGTAATGAAATTTACTTGTTCTTGTGAATAATAATAATAATAATAATAATAATACAAATAATAATAATAATAATAATAATAATAATAATAATAATAATAATAATAATAATAATAATAATAATAATAATAATAATAATAAGGATTGTATCTGGGGACATCAAGATGGAGTTTGGAATAGAAAAAGACCAAAGTAACAAGGACTGAAGGGATAAAGCTACCAGATGGGAGCAACATCAAACACATAGATGAGACGGGATACAAATACCTGGGAATAATGGAAGGAGGGGATATAAAACATCAAGAGATGAAGAACACGACCGAGAAAGAATATGTGCAGACTCAAGGCGATACTCAAGTCAAAACACAACGCCGGAAATATGATAAAAGCCATTAACACATGGGCAGTGCCAGTGATCAGATACAGCACAGGAATAGTGGAATGGATGAAGGCAGAACTTCGCAGCATAGACCAGAAAACGAGGAAACATATGACAATACACAAAGCACTACACCCAAGAGCAAATACGGACAGACTATACATAACACGAAAGGAAGGAGGGAGAGGACTACTAAGCATAGAGGACTGCGTAAACATCGAGAACAGAGCACTGGGGCAATATCTGAAAACCAGTGAAGACGAGTGGCTAAAGAGTGCGTGGGAAGAAGGACTGATAAAAGTAGACGAAGACCCAGAAATATACAGAGACAGGAGAAAGACAAGCAGAACAGAGGAATGGCATAACAAACTAATGCAAGGACAATGCATGAAACCGACTAAAGAACTAGCCAGCGATGACACGTGGCAATGGCTACTGAGGGGAGAGCTCAAGAAGGAAACTGAAGGAATGATAACAACGGCACAAGATCAGGCCCTAAGAACCAGATATGTCAAAGAACGATAGACGGAAATAACAATCTCTCCCATATGTAGGAATGCAATACGAAAAATGAAACCATAAACCACATAAGCAAGCGAATGCCGGCACTTGCACAGAACCAGTACAAAAAGAGGCATGATTCAGTGGCAAAAGCCCTCCACTGGAGCCTGTGGAAGAAACATCAGCTACCTTGCAGTAATAAGTGGTACGAGCACCAACCTGAAGGAGTGATAGAAAACGATCAGGCAAAGATCCTCTTCGACTATGGTATCACAACAGATAGGGTGATACGTGCAAATAGACAAAATGAAGAAGAATGTATCACTCATTGATGTTGCAATACCATGGGACACCAGAGTTGTCGAGAAAGAAAGGGTAAAAATGGATGAGTATCAAGACCTGAATGTAGAAATAAGAAGGATATGGGATATGCCAATGGAAATTGTACCTATAATTATAGGAACACTAGGCACGATCCCAAGATCCCTGAAAAGGAATCTAAAAAAACTAGAGGCTGAAGTAGCTCCAGGACTCATGCAGAAGAGTGTGATCCTAGAAAGGGAGCACATAGTAAGAAAAGTGATGAATTCCTAAGGAGGCAGGATGCAACCCGGAACCCCACACTATAAATACCACCCAGTCGAATTGGAGGAATGTGATAGACTCAAACAAAATAAATAATAATAATAATAATAATAATAATAATAATAATAATAATAATCTATCATTATTATCATATGAAATCATTATGAAAAATGAAAATACTATCGTGGCCTAAAGCGAATATTCAATATTTAAAATATCAAAGCCTTCTGAGCAACGAATTCAAAATATATAGCTATCTTCAAATTAATATTGAAAAAATAAAAAACTATTTTGGCCTAAAGCGAATACGAAATCTTTAAATAATAACAATAAAAATATATTATTATTATTATTATTAATATTATTATTATTATTATTATTATTATTATTATTATTATTATTAATATTATTATTATTATAACAAATACACAAGATGAGAACTCCAATATCAAATCGTATACATAAATTATGCTGCAAACACACATCTAATATAGAATTAAATCACATTTATTGCAAACATTTCCATCCACAAATAAAAACAACCACCATCTCAATACGTCACGTCAAATGGCATGGGTAGCTAACTAGGCAAAGCCCGTTGCATATAAAAAACACATCCTTTGACTTTCAGAAAAAAAAAAATAATAACCCGCAATTAATTACATCAACCGCTGACTCTTATTCATTACGACTTTCAAAGGCAGAATTGGATGAAATAAAATCATATATACGACCACAAATTACGTTTCTTTCAATTACCGCTGGTGGAATGTTGCCTTCCGACTAACGAGAAATGGGTTGAATTCTGTTTTTAATTGGTATTTATGAAAATGGGGGTTGAAGTAATAACAGATGTCTCAATATATTATTAAAAAACAATTCTATAACTTTTGAATTGACTGAATAATGTGGCACACGGAATATAGATCAAGTATGTTTGGTTGGTGTAAGGCAAAATATTGATCGTTCAATTAGGCTTGGTTGGTGTACGGCAAGAGAGTGATTAAGTTATTTGTTTAAATTGTTATTCATGAAAATGTTCAAGAAAATGGGGTTTAGAGTAACAAAAGATGCCTCAATATATTATTCCAAACCAATTTTATAAACTTTATATTGGCTTAATAATGTGACACATGGAAAATAGTTAAACAAGGATTGGTTGGTGTAGGGCAAGATATTGGTTAAGTTATTTGTCTAAATTGGTATTCATGAAAATGCGGTTTGAAGTAATAAAAGATGCCCCAGTATATTATTATTTTTCTGACTGTTGATTGGGGACATACGGGGAAAGTAGTTAAATAAACAAAATTTGGTTGGTGTAAAGTAAGAAAGCGACTTAATTGAAGCACAGAAAAGTGGATGAACTTAAAAGAAAACGAATTAATAGTTTATTTTCATTGCGTGGATAAATCATTCAGTCCTGCCCTTAAGAGATTTTAGTACGACATGCTTCTTACCTTTAATAACTACTCTCATTTAGCCTGACTAATGGTTTTGGAAGAGGTATATGAAGACATATACTTTCGAATCTGGTCTACAAGATTTCTGTGCGTTCTTGACTAAGTCGTAGTTCAATGGAAAGAAGGCAATTATTAACAGAATTTCATTCCTGGATGGTCAAACAATTCGGAATACGAAACAAATTCTACGTCCATTTTTGTTTACGTGTAGTGTTACCAGAGTAAAATAAAAAAAAAAGAAAATGGATTTGCAAGCATCTATTTTTGCCTGCCACTATGATGATGAATCTTATTCCCATTGGCAAAAGGACTGAATTCAAAATCATTCGTAACCATTTAAGAAACACTTATGGATTAACTTGGTGTTCCTTACATATTTAAAAAAAACTGCAGTGTTCAGACAAGCACAGTGAGTTTCGGGAAATACTCAAACTAATCAAATACTTTTTAGAATAATATTTCACTTTCTCGTCGAGTTTCGGGAAATACTCAAAACTAATCAATACTTTTTAGAATAATATTTCACTTCTCGTCAATACCTAACGGCATAAACACAGGACCACACTAATTCCTCACGAATTTAGTACCCAACACCCAGCATTTAAAAGACAGTATTTAAAACATATTTGCATCGAAATTTAACGATTCTGTGTACTTGAGCGCTTAGCATATTTGTCTGCAAACTAACTGCTCAGGCTGTGTATATCCTTGACAAATATTTTTGCAAGGATTTGTTTACGCAAAAAAAGAAAAAAAAAGATAAAACGATCCCGCTTTCCTTCATTCAGTCATGAAAAGTCTACATCCTCATTAAATTTCTTTCTCGACAATATATTTTATTTTTTTCATTTTTAAACCCTGTCAAGCACTGCTTCAGGTCATATGATACAATATTGCAAATTTAGCTAAGAAATTACCGAGTCTAATGAAAGACAATCTGCGTAATGAAATTCCAATATTATATATAATATATATATATATATATATATATATATATATATATATATATATATATATATATATATATATATATATAATATATATATATATATATATATCTATATATATATATATATATATATATATATTATATATATATATATATATATATATATATATATATATATATATATATATATATTAATTACATAGTTTATATAGTTTACTATATAACTGTGGATTTTTATCACACAGATCACAAAATTTGTTCCCTTCCAAAAATGCTTGGATATCCTGAGATGGCGACTCGGTTACTTTTAGGCTTCAGCCTTTCCTCTTTCTTTAGTGAGATATCCAAATGTCGTTTAACTTACTGGTAAGTCAAAACACGTTTCTCGCTACAGCTAACTCTCGACCTTGCTCGCATCTTCCTACTTCTTTTTTTTTTTTTTTTTATAAACCTCTGTTCTTTTCTATTACACCTAGGAAGACCATTTATTCATTATGTAGCTTGTTCTTTATAAGCAAAGTGGTAATTGAATTTTACAAAGTTGATACCTAACAAAATATAAACATAAATATATTAAATAACATGTACTCCATTTTCGAATAATTTGAATATACGAAAAGATAAATTACGAGAGAAAAAAAGTTTTGTTTTTATCCTGAGAATGTTGTTCTGATTACATTAGGAAACGTTATGTATAATGCAGTGACGTAATAAATATATAAATATTTTAAAAAGACTTACTTTCTATTTATTAGTTTTATTACAAAGATTGAAACAAAATACGAACCATATTAATTAATTTCTCTTCAAATACTGAAAATGTAGTCATAAAATCTACTTACTACTAGAACAGTATTATAGAAAGCAAATCCAGAAAAAAAAATGAATACTGTTATTTCATTCGTGCTTAGTGGATATTTACTTCTAGTATGATTTGAGTACAAAGATCGGACTGATGCGTGACATTGTTTGTTACAAATTATGCATTTACAATGATAAAACGTCCTGGTTACTAAGAACAATACCCTTTCATATTCTAAACCCCCACAGGCACGGCAATCAACTGGAAAAATAATGACTCTAAACCAATGCAATTCCTTGAGCAATATCACCTGGATAGCCAAGGACGGCCTTTGAGACAAACATCATTCAAGGCTGATCTTCGTCTTCCTTTAAGCAAAAATTGAATACGCTTCCGGTGTCGTCATAAGCTATATATTTCTAAAGAGCCGGAGTTCAGGATGGTACGGAGAGTCTCCTCCTCCTCCTCCTCCCTCCTCTCCTCCTCCTCATCTATTTGTGAACAGAAGGGGATGAAGGAGTAAACAAGTTTTTAATTTTCGTAAACAAGTTTTTCATTCCCGAAAACACGTTTTTAATTTCGAGTGAAGACCACTACACAACGTTGATTGAACATGGCAAGCCCCGGAAGAGAGAAAACACAATTATCCTTTGGGGGGTACATAATAATATAATAATACTAATAATAATAATAATAATAAATAATAAAATACTAATAATAATAATAATAATAATACCCAGGGATTCTTTTAGTGCCTTGATTATACTGGTGAAGGTTCTGAGGCATCTACTGTAAAGGCGTCAAAAACTTATAGATGTAATATGTAACTTGATAACTTCATACGCGACAGAATGAAGAATAATTGAAATTAGGAAATCATGAAAACCAATTATTGTTGTTTTCAATATTTCCTCTGTTCCAAGAAGCCAGTAAAGCTAGGACAGGAATCATAAGATTTAGGAAACCATTCTGTAAACTCTGAATGATTTGACCAGTGAGTTCGAAGCTTCTTGATTTTCATAATGTTTGTAGATGCACTTTCCACTGAAAGCATCCAAATCCGAAATTAAATAGAGTCTAGCCAGACAAATTAAAAAAAAAAACAAAACTTGTCAATACAGATTTGTCCTGACAACAGGAAAGCTGTTCTTTTCCAAAATTCGGGGTGGGGGGTGGGGGGGGGACGTTAGTTGGCTAGGGACAAACATCAAAGGTTGTTAGGATATCAGCTATCTCTCACAGGAAAGACTCCGATGATGAGAGAGAGGAGAGAGAGAGAGAGAAGAGACAGGATCAGAGAGAGAGAGAGAGAGAGAGAGAGGACCAACACCAAAGGTCGTTAGGGGTTCCACACCTAGTCTCACCAGTGAAGTCCGCCTGAAGAGAAGAGAGAGTAGAGAGATTGAGAGAGAGAGTGAGAGAGAGGAGAGAGAGAGAGAGAGGTCATCGTTGCAAACACGAATACGACAGGTTACGAAACCTTGAAAGAGGGCGCAGAATTCACAGTGAGCGTTCCTTTACGTTGGGAATCTAATAACGGTAATTTCTCGGGAAATATGACAAGAGATCTGATCTCGAAACTCCGTCTCTTGCGCGGCAACGGAAGGTTCACAAGAGCCTGGTAATATATTCCATCAATAGCAATGAAATATCACTGGCAGCCTTTGGTGTTGTGAGCAGTAGAGAGCGAGAGGATGAGAGAGAGAGAGAAGAGAGAGAGAGAGAGAGAGTAAGGGCACTTGTCCTCGCGCAATAAACTAATATACTTTTCAAAAATGATAAAAACACAATTTAATTCCAGTCTTTCCTAGTGATGATTAAGAGAGAGAGAGAGAGACGAGAAGAAGAGAGAGGAGAGAGCTAATAAAGGCACTTTGTCCTAGCGCAAGATGTTAGAACTAATATACCTTTTCAAAATGATAAACAAAACTCTAATCTGTCTTTCCAGTTAAACTATTCTAATATAGGGTTACGGCCTCCTTCAGATATCGGATAGAGAGAGAGAGAGAGAGAGAGATGAGACGAGATGAGCGAGGAGATGAGAGAGAGTAGGGCACTTTATTTTCAAGTGATTAATACTACTTTTTCCAAAACTGATACAATACATTTTAATTCAAAGTCTTTGTGAGTTAAACCAATATTATAATATAAGGTACAGCTGTGTTAGATGATGGCTGTTAGATATCGAATAAAAAAATTCATAAGCTGATATCTCTGAAGAGTTCCTGCCTACTCCATCTTGGATAAATAATTAATTATTGGAAAGGTATAGTTGTGTGGAAAGCGGAAAAAAACAGCTCTTGGAATTAATAAAATAATAAATTTACAAAGTGTACGAACTAAAATGTATTAGTATGTGTATATAATATATATTTATGAATATCATATATATATAGATAGTATCTATGAGATATAATACACATATATATATATATATGTACTATTTTATATATTATTATCCAATATATAATATAGATATATAAGATGATAATATATATATATTATAGTACGTATAGATATTTATTTATACCAGAAAGATATGAATATATGTATGATATATATAATATATATTATATATAATTATATAATGATATATATATAATATATCATATATATATATATACACACCACATATATATTATATTATCTATGTATATAATAAATCACACGCACCAAAACCAATATTCCATCACCTTCAATGCTAAGCAGTTTTCACAATCAACAAACGCCAACGTACTCTAACATTCATATCTCAAAAGAAAGCATAAATATGTCACAGTCCTGGCCCTACGGACGCTCGGAGCCTGAAAGTATTCGCGAATGTGTCAAGTCCTGAAAAATTTCGAAAAGTGCCACGGAGAAATGTTCATCTCACTTCCCTAACCTTGCAGCGTCTCCCCTGCTCTTACGCAAAGCAAACGTGCAAAACAGATCCAGATACGGCAGCTGCGAAATTTTTGTTATTTTACTTTAGTTTGTCTATTTTTCGGCGTTATTGTCTTTCCGTATTTGAAATGAATAGGATCCCCCCCCCCCCAATTGCCTGTCGAGTGGTGTTGGTGGTGGTGTGGTGCTGCCTTACTCACAATCGAAAATGTAATATTGGGAAAGATTATACGTTACATATAAAGGGTGTCAAGGACGTGGGCAATCCCGTTTGTAAATGGTGTGTGTGGTGTAGTGCGCGTGTATGTGTGACAGACGTGAGGCGAGATCGACTTCGAGTGAATGTGACAATGCTACGAGGCCGTTGAAATCTAAACATCAGTTCCAAGATTTGTCATAAAGTAATAATGTTTAGAGTTCTCTGGTCTGTACTCGACACTCAAACCCTTCGCTGCACTCATATCCAATACCAAATTCTCACTTTTCTTTGGTATCATCCTCCTAAAAAATCTAACAAAAAGCCATACAAAATCTTGCCACTAAACATGTATCTCCCCTGTGTATTTCCGTACGCAACATACTATCAACTGCTTCAAATGTCGACTTACTACAGAATATACAACGACAACCCCGACTCTGTATAGGTAAATATATCATACCGCTATTCCAGATCCCTATACATAACCTTAAGATATACCTTAAATCCTCAAACTACATAACATGAATGCTTGTAGCAAGAAGTTTTATTAACACACCTAATTGTTTCCTGACCCAAAACCGCTTCTTGACTATTGGTGCTTAAAACATTTTTACTTACTCCATTACTCGAAATCCCACTGTTCACCTCTTAAGTAAATTATTATGTATATATTCAGCTACAATCCATACAACTATAAAAGTAGTGAGTGCAGTATGTATGTATGTGTAAGTATATGTATTTATATAATGGTGTATATATATATACATATATATATACTATTAAAATTTTATTGAAATATATATATATATATATATATACAATATATATAATTATGTGTGTGTGTGTGTGTGGTGTGGTGTATGTGTGTGTGCGGGTATAACCATACATATATACTACAATATCAATTATATTATAAGTATATATATTATATATATATATTGATATATATTATATATATAAATATATATATAAATATCTCTAAGAAACACGTTTCCTCCTTTACATTTGCTCCTATTACCTTTCAAATCTCTCCAGCTTTACCCACCGGCTTCATTCCCCCCCCCCCCCCCCCTTCCAAAATTAGCCTCCTTCGTACCCTTCCCCCCCCAAAAAATTTACAAATTCCCCTTTCAAGTCTCTGTTTCGCCGACTTCTCCGATATGAATACTATTACCTCGGCCGATTCGAATGATTTTTCGAACGTGCTAAAAGGGAAGGGAAATCGATCAAGAAGGAGAAATAAGTCTTAAAACTTGTAATAAGTTTCGCGCGGCTGAGAAGTGGGCACCTCCGTTTCTCATTTGTGGGGTCTCGCGGTTTTTAACATCTCGTTTCTTTTTCTTCTCTGTTTTGCTCTTCCCGTTTCGTTCGCAGTCTGAAGTCAAGCAAGGATTTGATTCCGTATGCTCTAATACATTAATATAACGGCTGTTGCTTTTCAAAATAAATGCGACAATTATATAAAACAATTCTCGTTGTAACTAAACAGGATTGGATAATTTCTTATTAACTTCGTTTTACTTCATTATATTTTCTCTTTCCGATTTTCTTCATACTTTAATGAAGTAATTTATATAATGCTCAAGCATCTGTTTCTAGAATTCTGTTTTGTGGTGGGGGGGGGGGGGGGGGGCAACATGGGAGTGACATCAACGATTACCGTTAATAAATGCTGAACACTTCCTTGGACGAAGATCAGACCATTTAAAATAATAAATATGAAATGTATTGATAAACCAATTAATAAAAAAAAATTCTTTTATATTAATATATATATATAGTATATATATATATATATATATATAATAGATATAATATATATATAATTAATATATTGTGTGTGTGCGTTGGGCCAATGAGAACGAATGTGGGACTAATTTATTAATATATTTCATATATCAATAAATTGTCACACATTCGTTCTCCTGTCCAAAGTCACCTTCTGCATTCCTCCCAGAAACACATGCATAAATGAAATCTCTAAGGCTACGAAAGATAAAGCAACAACATGCCACTGAATATTATTTAAAATATCATTCCCCGTTCACTGACCCTTTACAAAAAAAGCCTCCTTTTCATCCCTATCGAGAAAACTCACAAAATATGAAATACCCAAAGCAACGGGAAAGACAAAACACGGAAACACATCCAGGAACTTTAAAGTCTGCCTCGCGCAGTATTTAAACCCTAAAAAAGAGTTCGTGAACAGCCATTGAAAATTATTTATTACGGTCGTAATTCTTTTAACTGTTCCCTTAAATGAAGTACCCAAATCCTTTAGAGTACCACCCCATAAATGGAGGCCATCGGGATCCAATACAATAAAGCATTAAGTTAGAAGGGCAAAGGAGAATAAAAGAACTGGAAAAATATTGTTAAACGGGTTAAGGATACTGTGATCGGAATGTAATGGTATGTTTTTGAAGCAAGGGACACGAAGTGCCGGTGAGAATGCTTCTTTATCATCAAAGTTCAACCCTATTTTTACATTGCTGCAGATCAGGTTTATATCAAATGTGTAATTGTTATGTTTTGAAGGGACAGGAAGTGACGGAAGAGAAATTGCTTTTATTATATAGGCAACCCTAATTTGTTAACATTTGCTGCAGATCAGGTTTCTATCAAATGCGTTAATTGTTATGTTCTTGAAGGACACGAATAGTGACGGAGAGAAAATTGATTTTTATTATATAGTTCAACACATTTTTAATAATGCTACAGATTAGTTTATATCAATATCATTATAGTTATTATAAATAAATTGATAGCAGCATGAAATGGACAACCAACACAAAATATCGCAAAATACAGGCATGGATTCGCCTTTAAGATGAAAAGCGGGCTAAGGAATAATTTTAAATAAATTTAATACAGCTAACCACTTTCGCTAAGCAGAAAAGCTGGATAAGTGAATAATCTAAATAAATGTATATCAAAATTAAAATATACTTTCAGAAAAACTGAATAAGGCGCTAACAATAGAAAAAATTGCAATGACAACTACAAAAAAAAATTTTCATGATACTGAGATAACAAATCTTCAGGTACGAGAAAGGTTATGAACAACAATGTATATATTATATATATAATATATGATATAATCTATATATAATATTATATATATATAATATAATAATTATGTAAGTATATTATATATATATATTTTATACTTATATATATTATATATAGATATAATATATATATATTATTATATTTATATATATATATATATTTATACTATATATATATGTGTATATCATATATATTATATATATATATATCTATATCTAATATATATATATATATATATATATATATATTATAATATAATATAAAGACAAATTGCTACACTGGTTTAGAAGCGATAACCCATCAGAGTCCTATCATTTCATAACCTGAGAATACTCATTGATGACAAAGCTTTCTCACGGGGGGTGGGAGGGGAAAGGATGGCTGAGAGGCGCATATGAACCATCATTGGCTCAAATGACGACAACCAATCTCCTATGAAAGTGGAGGAGTGGGAAGAGATTATCGATTTATCTGCGGGATTACCATGGGGGCGACATTACAATATCTGTTCTCTTGATGGCAGCGATCTATAGATTTATTTGGATATAGTAGCTTTCTGCCGCATTTACCAGATCGATAGTAGAGACTCACAAAGCCTTACTGGAGGGAATGTCATGACTCTCTCTCTCTCTCTCTTCTCTCTCTCTCTCTCCTCTCTCTCTCTCTCTCATAAATGTATAATATAATAGGAAAATGTAAACATTTGGCCCGCATGTAACGTTTTGGCCCTCGCTTCGACTTCTTAAATGTCGAACTTCCTCAGTTCAAGGGGGGTCCCTTATTCTCCACACTGTAGGACTGTGGCACACGCCCCCCCCCCCCCCCCCCCCCCCCCCCCCACCCCCCGCGCCCTCCCCACCCCCACCCCACCCAGGGGGATGCTCAGCAATTGGAACTTTAGAATGTCAAGCGAAGAGTAATGCATGTACAACCCTACTACTATTTTCCTTGGGATATTAATACATTTTCATCTATTTGTTTAATTTTTTGTCTTTTCAAATGTGAGATCTCTCTTATGACTCTCATTTATCTTCTCTTTACTTCTTCCTAATGAACAAAATATTCTTTTGGAAGATTGAATTTCAATGTTCAATGGCCCTTTGGTTGGCTTGTTTCCATATGAATAGGTTTAATTCATCTGAATAATAATAATACTGATAATGTCTCGTGAAGAATAAGTGTCATAAAAAATCTACAAATATATATCAGAGTATATTACTATGTAAGAAACATAGACTCGAAATTGTGGATTTTTTTTATAACACAATAAAATATAATAATAATAAGAATAATAATAATATAATAATAATAATAAAGAATAATAATAATAATAATCGACACTTTTGGAACCATTCACTTAGAGATTGTTTAATGGCTACACACATAGACATACACACGCAAATATATAAATCAATACTTACATACATAACTACAATAATACATACATACATACTCTGGGTATTTGGTTTACCCAGTCACACTACTCGGGCATCATTCCATGATGAAACTGACCCCGAGACTTACTGACCTTTCTCCCTTTTCCTGCATTTCCAATCATATCAAAAATAATTCACTTAAGGAAGAGTATAAGTCCCCTCCCTTCTCCGAAAACTGAAAGGACAGAATTTGAGCGGAATTTTATCTGATTTTACTATAATCTTCGCGGACCCGCAAGCTCTTTTGCATTAATGCTATGCAACGATGATAGCTCCCCGAAGAAGAAGAAGAAGAAGAAGAAGACTCCTAAGAAGCAAGAAAGTGGATCTAATTCAGACAATAAAAGTGATAATTTTACTCGAACTGATGACAACAGAATCGTCAGCTTACGACAAACCGAAAAGAAAAAGTTAATTATATCTAGACCGAGAGTATTTTTGTTATCAAACTTTATAGTAAAAGATCCTGGATACTTATTAAAGGCTGTTTTCTTTCGCGTGACCTCAGTTCTCCTTCAGCTGCGGGGAGTCTGATGAGATAGATGAAGCATTCAGTAATGAAACATTATAATGGCTTTTCCGTTCTTAGCGTTATAAGCGCATTATCATATACATCTGTTTATCTAAAGACCTTCGCAACCTATTTCTTCAATTGTAGAAATTTACCTACAGTTGACAGTCTATATGGACAAGAAATAGACACGTTTGGTTGATCATTTCCAGGACGAATTTTATCAAGCCATTATTAGTAAAGAAGACCTCTTTCTCTTTCAACGCAACAAAAAGGTGTCATTATGGAAGCATTCCACGTTTCTGGCCTTATGACTCACTTCAATTGCCATGTTAATCATGATAGAAACACATCAAGTACTGCCACCACACTGACCACATAACCCCATGGGGAGGAAAACAAATCTAGATTAATAGTGCTGCAGATCAGGTTTATATCAATGTGTATTGTTATGTTTGAAGGGGCACGAAGTGACGGTAGTGACGAGAGAGAAATTGATTTTACTATACTACGTCACAACCCCCCTATTGTCAACATTGCATGCCAGATAGGTTTAATCCAAATATGTAATTGTATGTTTGAAGGGACAAGAAGTGATGGAGAGGAAATTTGATTTTATTATATGTTCAATCCTATTTTAATATTGCTACAGATCAGGTTTATATCGAATATCAGTTGTAGTTATTTAAATAATATAATTGATAGCAGCTGAACTGGCCACCAAAAAAATATCGCAAAATAAGCATCGTTCGCTAAGCGAAAAGCTGGCTAAGTGAATAATTTAAATAAATTTAATACAGCATCATTCGCTGAGCAGAAAGACAAAGCGGCTAACGTGAAATAATCTAAATTAAAGTATTATAAAAATTTAATATACTTCAGAAAACTAGAATATCTTCTTTTCATCACGAATTAGTCCTAACAATACGAAAAATGCCCCCCCCCGGAATATGACAACTACAAATCATGATATAACGAATATTTCGGTACGAGAAGCTGTATGAACAATGCTTATATATATATATTATATATATATATATATTATGTATATATACTATCTATATACATATATATATAATTATCTTATATATATTAATATATATATATATATATATATATATATATTATATATATAATATAATATATATATATATTAATAATATCTATATATATAGATATTATAATATATATATATATATATATATATATATATAGTCTATATAGATAGAGATTATATAAGGTACATAAAATGTACTCTGTTTAGAAGCCGATAAACCATCAGAGTTATCTTTCATAACCTGAGAAATACTCAGTGATTGGACAGAAGCCTTTTCCTCAACAGGGGGAGGGGAAGGGGGGGAGGGATGACGACGAGAGCCAATGAAATTTACCATTAGGCTCAATGGACGCAACATAATCTCCTCTGGAAAGTGGAGGAGTGGAAGAGATTACGTTTTATCTGCGGGATTACCATGGGGGCGACATTACAATATCTGTTCTCTTGATGGCCAGCGATCTTAGGTACTTGGCTATTAGTAGCTTCTGCCGCTATCACCAGATCGATAGTAGGAGATCACAAAGCAGTCTTCGGAGACTCTCTCCTCTATCTCTCTCTCTCTCCCTATCTCTCTCTCTCATAAAATGTACAAGTATTAATAGGAAAATGTAACATTTGGCCATACGTTTTCTGGCCTCGCTGTCGAACTTCTCGTTCCCGGGGGTCTCCTTATTCCCACACTGTGGGACGGTTCCACAGCGCCCCCCCCCCCCCCCCCCCCCCCCCCCAAACCCCCCCCCCCCCCCCCCCCCCCCCAAAGGATGTCCAGCAATGGAACTCAGAAGTTCAAGCGAAGATGTAATGCATTACAACCATACTACATTTTCCATTGTTGATATGAAATAACTTTCATC
Source organism: Macrobrachium nipponense (assembly GCF_015104395.2). NCBI lineage: Eukaryota > Metazoa > Arthropoda > Malacostraca > Decapoda > Palaemonidae > Macrobrachium > Macrobrachium nipponense. The sequence continues at coordinate 54,203,185 of NC_061094.1, forward strand.
ATTTGTGTAATTTTTTTTTCTTTTCAAATGTGAATCTTCCTTTATGGACTCTCACTTATACCTCGTACTTCTTCCTACATGAAAACCATATACTTTTGGAGATGAATTGAAGTTAATGCCTTTGGTGGGCTTTTTCCAAGGAATAGGTTTTCATCATCTGAATAATAATAATTGAATAATAATAATAATAATAATAATAATAATAATAATAATAATAATAATAATAATCAAATATACAGAGACAGGAGAACGACAGGGACGAACAGAGGACTTGACACAACAAACCACTGCAGGACAATAATGAGACAGGATAAAGAAATAGCCAGAGATGACACATGGAAATGGCTACAGAGGGAGAGCTAAAGAAAAGAAAACTGAAGTGAATGATAACAGCGGAACAAGATCAGGCATAAGAACCAGAAAATGTCAAAGAACGATAGACGGAAATAACATCTATACCATATGTAAGAAGTGCAATTCGAAAACGGAAACCATAAACCAATTAGCAAGCGAATGAGCAGCACTTGACAGAACAGAAACACAAAAAAGAGGCATGATTCAGTGGCAAAAGCCTTCCACTGGAGCCTGTGCAGGAAACATCATGTGACCTTGCAGTAATAAGTGGTACGGCTTCAACCCTGAGGGAGTGATAGAAAACGATCAGGCAAAGATCTGGGGACTATGGTATCAGAACAGATAGGGTGATACGTGACAAATAGACCAGATGTGACGTTGTGATTGACAAGTCAAGAAGAGAGTATCACTCAATTGCAATGTCGCCAATACATGGGGACACCAGAGGAGTGAAGAGAAGAGAGGGAAAAAATGGATAAGTATCAAGATCTGAAAATAGAAATAAGAAGGATATGGGGATAGCCAGTGGAATCGTTACCCATAATCATAGGAAGCACTAGGCACGATCCCAAGATCCCAGGGAAAGGAATCTAGAAAGGAATCTAGCTCCTGGACTCATTGCAGACGAGTGTGATCCTAGAAAACGACGCACATAGTAAGGAAAAATGATGGACTCCTAAGGGAGGCAGAATGCAAACCGGAACCCCACATATAAATGCCACCCAGTCGAATTGGAGGACTGTGATAGAGCACAACAAAATAATAATAATAATAATCATAATCATTAATCATAATCATACGACACTTTTAGAACCCATTCCACTTAGAAGAACTTGTTTAATGTGCTTAAACAAATAGACATACACAGCAAACATATAAATAAAACTTAATCCATACAACTAACATACATACATACATACATACATACATACATACTTCTGGGTATTGGTATCTACAAGTCACTAATCTGTTTTTCGGCATCATCCATGATGAAACTGACCCCGAGATTTACTGACCTTTCTCCCTTTTCCTGCATTTCCAATCCCTTCAAAATCATTCACTTAAGGAAGGTATACCATTCCCTCCCGCCTCCGAAACTGTCGAGACAGAATTTGAGCTTGAATTTTATCTAAACATCTTCGCGGACCCTTGCAAGCCTTTTGCATAATGCTCATTGCAACGATGATTAGCTACCCAGGAAAGAAGAAGAAGAAGAAGAAGAAGAAGACGAAGAAGAAGAAGAAGAAGGAGGAAATGGATCCTAACTTAGAAAATAAAGTTGATAATTTTACTCGAACTGACTGACAACAGCAACGTCAGCTTACGAACAAACGAAAAAGAAAAAGTTAATTATTCCTCTAGACCCAGATATTTTGTTATCAAACTTTATAGTAATAAGATCCTGGAAACTTAATTAAGGCTGTTTTCTTCGCGTGCCTCAGTTCCTCCTTCAGCTTCGGGGAGTGTTGATGAGAGAGAGAAACATACTGTAATGAAACATTCATACTGGCTTTCCTTCTTAGCGTTATAAGAGCATTTGTCATATACCCTACTGTTTATCTAAAATACCTTAGCCAAGCCTATTTCTTCAATTGTAGTAATTTTTCATAACAATTGACCATGTCTCTATTAGACATGAATAGACACGTTTGGTCGATTCATTTCCAGGCGACGAAATTTTTTCAAGCCCTTATTATGAAGCCACTCTTCTCTTTAACGCAACAAAAAGGTGTCATTACTGAAGAATTTCCCACGGTTTTCTGGCCTTAACTCATTCAATTGCCATGTTAATATTAGAGCACATTCAAGTACTGATACAACATGACCACATAACCCCGTTTTTAAACAAATTAGATTAAGGCCTTCTGAAAAATATTGTTTCCACCGAAGATTTTCGGGAAAACTCATTTTCGTAGCTTAATTAGGAGAGCGGGGAAAACTCTCTGATGGACCTCGCTCACCACTTCTTATTATCATAAATATGAAGTCATACAGAGTGTAATTAGGATTGTGCGGTTACCAACGTATCTGAACGAATATCAGCACTACCGTTTCCTCTTAGCGATTTGAAGTTAAAGTGTGGGAAAATCTGTTCAGCTAAGGGCAATAAAGAAAAAACTACATTTGTTGCTAAACATGCATATTTCAAGTACAGAAAAAATCGGTATTATTTCAAAAAGCTGCTGAAACAGAAATTCAAAAAATTCTGACCACAAATAACTATTCGTTATTGGGAAAGGACAAGGATTCTGCACTGCCTTAGCGCTGCCTGATCAGAATATGACAGAACACAGGAATTATGCAGAAAACAGAAACACATCACACTCAAGAGAAGTCGTGCCTAGGACATTTCCCCTTTTAGGGGAAAACGTGTCTTCCGAATACCAGATGTTACAATATACGTACCAGGCCAATCCAACGACATTCCCCTCTCCTCGGACGACATGTAACAGAGACATGCCACCGACATTATTATTCTACAGCGACTGAAATGCAAAACGCTGTGGCTACATCAAGGTAATAAAGACCTCTGTCCAGGTACAGTGCACCTGCCCATTCTCTGAAGCCAGAGAAATGCGGGGCTGGCTATAGAACATAAAACGTTCTAGCCATACCTTAATGAATAGACCACATAAGACCAGAGGTACTCGTGCTCATTTTGCTATGGTTTAGTATTCCTTTACTCGGTAATTCAAAGGACTTCCAGCCTCCTCTTCTCCCCCCCTCCCCCCCCCCCCCCCCCCCAGAACTGCTCTCCTGAAATCAGCATCACAATTGTCAAGAAATGAAAAAGTATTCAGTTATTCCTGTCGTATTTAGACATTTTCTCCTTCGCCATTGGGAAATGCGGATTGGCATTCAGTAAAGCGTTCAACCCACTTCATTTCGGAACATAAAATACTTCAGTGGAATGACAAATCTGTGTATAGCTATCTTCAAGAATTATTGAAGGAAAAATCAGTGGATTTCAACTTTCTGTTGCAAAATAACATGTTGACAAAAACTAATGCCAAGGGAAAATGAACGAGAAGGGTACTTCCTTTTTCTCATTGCAATTTTTATCATCGTTAGTTCAGTATTTCAGAGTACTGTTGTTTCACAGAGGAAAAAATATCATCTGCAATTGTTTAAATGTCTTCTTCACATTTTTTTGAACCTGTCAACAAACGCGATAGGACATAAAATGACAACCGTCAACATTGAAAAAATAAGAGCCATGACAAGAAGAGTCGGAATAGTGTTTGTAGGAAAAAATGTTGCGCCTAGAGAAGTTTTGTTAGTTTTTTACAGCCCAAATCAATTCGAATGTATAATTCATAATACCGATCCTCGTTTCATTGGAAATGCACTTAACGACAATCTGTAAAACATTTTCATCTAGTTCTTCCACGGAAACTTACTTAAGTGTTCATGGTTACATAAACAGAATCGATATAAATTAAAGAATAAAATTCTAACACAAACTTATTAAAAAAAAAGTCAAAAAATTCTAACAAGCAGCAAGCGTTTGAATTAGTTATAGTTCTTCATGTTTAGTAAACAAAACTTACTTAAATTAAGACTTAAAGTGAGACTAAAATTCTAACGCGCAGAAAGCTGGAAGTTAGTTATGAATTCATGTTTTATGTACACAAAACGAATTGAATTTAGACTAAAATCTAACAAGCCAGAAGCTTGAATTACTAAAAACAGGGGGGTCTTCATGGTTTATGCGATAACAACGTACTTAAATTCAAGACTAAAATACTAAAAAGCAAAAAAATTCTTGATTTAGGCATTGCCCTTTCATGTTACGTAACATAAACGTATTTAAATTAAACGGCTAAAAAAGTTCTAACAAGCAGAAAGCTTAAATTAGTCTAAGGCTTAGCGTTAATGTAAAAAACTTGTCTAAATTAAAGACCTAAAACTTAATATCAGAAAGCTTGCAATTAGTACAGTCTTCCCGTTAATGTAAACAAAAACTATTTAAATTAAATTAAGACTAAAACTCTAACATCAGGAAAGCTTGAATAGTATAATGTATCCACAGAAGGCTTCGAGCATTCGCCATAGATTCCCTCTGGTGCAGAGAAAATACCTTTATCTCAGAGGGTAAATGAAAACGACACACGCATTTTTGTAACTTCCATCGCAAAGGACCTTTTAAACCATATTCTGTTAAAGGTTCATGAAGAGCGACTTGATTGTCCAAAAACTTTTCAATTTCATATGGCGCTGTGACACGACACTATTTTCTCTTACAGATACCCGACTGAGCAGTACAGGACTAGTTACATGAATCTTGAAATCAATTACCTTTGACGTTTTTTTGCTGCGTGAAATCAAAGGTCGAGCTCAAAGTAGCGTCTGTTTAAGATGATTTTTTATTTCTTAGTTATATCACTCAATTATCGTATTTCGGTTATTCTGCATCGAAAGCCCTAACTTTTCTTATTTAGTATTTTGCTAGTGACATGAAGTGGAACTCACATCCTAAATAATATATATATATAAATATATATATATATATTAATAATATTAATAATATAATATATATATATATATAAGTTCATCTTTCACGATCTGTATAATACTTGTATTATGTGTATCACCTTATTATGTCAACCTTATTCATTTAATAAATTACAAAAGGTTTGGCCAAATTTTTCTTCATGGAAGCAATATTCATATATAAACATACTGCTGATCTTAATGCGAATTGCATGTTTACGTACCGTAATTACGACACTGAATATTACAGGGTTTGTAAAAAGTAGTTGGTTAATGAAGCCCAAACTATGGAGGTATCTACCTGGAATTCTACTTCAAATGTTAAGTGGAAAGTCATTTTTTAAATCATGCCCAGAACCAAGAGTCAAAAAAAATGCAAAAAAAAACACACAAACAAACAAACAAACAAAAAACAATTTCCACAAAATTCTGATGAAAAATTCTCTCTCATCTATCAGAATTTTAATTTGTTAAAGAATGCACAAAAACAGTAAAACAGAATTTTGCACTTGTTAAAGAATGTACAGAAAAACGCTGATATAAAAGAATTTTGCAATATGTTAAAGACTGCGCAAAAACAGCAACTAGATTATTTTGCAATTTCTTAAAGACTGCACAAAAAGAGTAAACAGAATTTTGTAATTTTTAAACGATGCACCCAGTAAACACAATTATCTAATTTGTTAAAAGATTGCACTTCTAAAACAGTAAATAAACAGTCGCCATAAACTTCGATGGAAAAATTTCGCGGTATATATAACGTTTCAATTCAACCACAAAAAAAAATGATTCACGACGATCTCTCGACAGAAAACCATAAAATCACAAATCTGTGCACCGAGACCATTTCAAGATATTTTATAGATTTTCATCATTAACTCCGTCTACGACCACTCCCCACATGACGTAAAACGAGATCATCCGAACAACCGGACGAAGAATCGTTGTAAGTTGCCGCTGTATGGAAAAACATCCAAGTTGATTCAAGAGGAAAAGGGTGGAAAATGTTGCGGGGACCACCGTAAATCAGGCCTGCATTAGCCATATGACCTAATTGGCAGGAAGGAATGCTTTATCGGAGAGAAGATTTATGGCGCTGGAGATAATAGGGTAGGACCGTTCTTATAAAATAATGAGCTTTCGTCCACAATTTACGTCGTGGGCATTAACTCGGAAATTCATTAGAATACAGTTAGTTCATTAAATGTTTTTCTTCGCGTAGCGTTTCCTTTAAACTTTGAGTCCAAAAAAAAATGTCACATTTTCTCAGTGGGACACTCAGAATATGCAATTCATTATTTTGAGATCCGCTACGTCCTGCCCATCACCTAATCTTTATGAACAATAGGTGGACTACAAAAATATATGAATGAGTGAATAATGAATTTATATATATATATATATCTATATATATATATAATATATATATATATATATATATATAGTAGTATATATATATATTATATATTACATCACACCATGCCACTGCGCGAGGAGACACACCACATTATACATGTATATATATGTATATATATATATATATATATATATATTATATATATATATATATATATATAGTATATATATTGTGTGTGTGTATAATATATATATATATATAATATGTATATATATATATATATAATGTTATATAAT
>NC_061094.1:54222185-54227185 GCF_015104395.2 Macrobrachium nipponense
GCGCGAAGAATCGTACTTGAGTTTATGCAAGTGTGTGTGTGTGCGTGTGTGTGTGTGTGTCGTGTGTCGTGTGTGTTTAAGAACATACACCAAATTTATATCTCATATCATGACCTACTTATTAGTCACGCCGAGAAAAGTTTCCATTTTTTTTTCTTGTTTTCATGAAAATATCTGCAACTAGTTTATGATATGGACTGGGAATATAAATATGCAGTTTTTTCACTCCAATTTTGCCAAAAGAGTACTAATAATGCCTTTGACTGAAGGAACACGCGTAAATTACATGAAAAATTACATAGGGTCCAGGTTCAAGTAATAAATTTATTATTTCAAAAATTTTAATGGGTGATTTTTTTTTTTCGACATCCATAAGTAGTAATATTTAAGGGTACAGATGACCTTGACTATACCTTTGCTATTCAATACATAACTATAAAATGGAAATACTGCAATTCATCACGGGTTACGCTTACACCAAAATAAGTCATTTTCATGTTTTGGCAATTAAGGCAATTAGGGAATTAGTATGAAATAAACATAAATGTTTATCTTTTGAAAATAGGAAATAACTGATAATGAAAATTCAGAAAAGAATATAACTGAAAAGTTAATTTAGAGTTATCTAAAATGGGAAAACTTTTCCACATATATGGACACTCTATAGAGATAAAGTTCATAGCACTTTAGTCAAAATTCCATTTTTCATAGCATTTTTTATAGCATAACTATTTGTCTAACGCCTGCTGCTTTTAGCTACACAGAACTCATATTGAATAAGAGGAAAAAGTAATTTCATACCTAACATCGTCACATATTCAATAAGAGGAAAAAATCATTTTATACCTAACTCGTCACATATTCAATAAGAGAAAAAAGTAATTTTATACCTAACTCGTCATATATTCAATAAGAGGAAAAAGTAATTTTATACCTAACATCGTCACATATTCAGTAAGAGGAAAAAGTCATTTTATACCTAACATCGTCACATATTCAGTAAGAGGAAAAATATTTTAATACCTAACATCGTCACATATTCAGTAAGAGAAAAAAGTAATTTTATACCTAACATCGTCACATATTCAATAGGAGGATAAAAAGTAATTTTATACCTAACATCGTCCCACCAGCAGCATCCAGGACAACAAACAAGAACTACCCTCACCCAATTTTCCTTCCCAAATACGCAAACAATCTTGTCTGCGTACATTCACCGTCGCTGTACAAAGACCAACAGGAACGTTGGGGCTACCGGATTCCCGACTCTTCCAGTCGCCTAAATAAACACGTTTATGCACTATTTCAGGGGAGTCCTACAAGGCTCTTTCTGACTGTTATTCTCCTGAGCCTTTGGTGAATCTTGCTGTCCATTCTCTCCTCTCTATCTCTCTCTCTCTGTATGTATATATATTGATATATATATATATATATATATATATATATCTATATATATATATATATATATATATATATATATATATATATATATGTTGATGACACGTTTTTGTCCTATTTAAACAAGATTTTTAATGCAGATTCTTTCTTGGACTTCGTCAATACCCAATACCCCAACATAAATTACACTAGAAAAAGAATCTAATGGTAAACTCCCATTTTTGGATGTTCTTGTTTCCAAGAAACTCTGTAGGATTCCACACGGTATATATCGTAAAGGGCACATTTACGGGTTTAGGGATGAATTTTATAGCTCATGTTATTTCAATTTTAAATTAAACGCTGTTTCTACCCTCCTCCACAGGGCTTTTTACTCTGTCATCTATTTGGCTGACCTTTCATGAAGAAATAACAACTCTTTCAAACTATTTCAGGAACAACTGTTTTCCATCAAAACTATTCTTCAGACAGTTGAATATATGTTGAATAAGAAGATGACGCCACCTCCTCTATATCACACTGTCCCTAAAATGAATTTGTACGCGGTGTTCCCCTACATACAAAGTGACACTTTCAGGAAGAAATTTCTAACGATCATTCAAAGGAATTACCGGCCCTCAACCTGAAACTCATTCCGAAGAATCCCCGAACAGTTGGCTCACTCTTCAAGTTCAAAGACAAGCTCAGTCCTTTGTTGACATCCAACGTTATATATAAGTACAAGTGCCCCAGATAGTCAGGGGATCTATGTCGGATGTACAAAGAGGCTGTTGCGAGTGCGCTTGATGCTCACAGAGGGGTCAGCTTCAGAACTGGGAGTAGATTGTCTAGCCCTGAACAATCTAATATCAAAAACCATTCAAAAATATGTAAAACCTATATACACAATAAAGAGTTTTCAATAGTAGGACAGGTACGAAAAGAAAACGACTTAACAATACTGGAATCCATTATTATCAAATTGACTGTACCACCGTTAAACTCCCAACAAACGTCATCCACACAATTGTTTATTGCCTGATGGTCTTGTTGAGCTGTTTTTCTCTGTCTGTATGTTTGTTATTATTTCTCTCTCTTCTCTCTCTCTCTCGTCTCTCTCTCTCTCTCTCTCTCTCTCTCTCTCGGTCGTAACTATACGACTAGTATTTTTTAACTTCCTTCTGAGTAGGTTTGCACCAGCCATTTGCTTGTTTTTAAGTAAATGTTTTATCAATTATATTCTGAATGTTTAATGTAATTATAATATGTAATTCGGATTTTATTAGTTTATTGATCGCCATGTTCGCTTGTTTGCAGCCTGGAAAATGCAACTATGTGGAGTTGTGAACGTCGGCATATATTTTAATAAAATGGCATATGGATAGTGCCTTTCCCTGACCAGCCTTGGATTGTTCTTCGAACTGTTGCTCCGGAAATTGGAGTTATATATATGTATATATATATATATATATATATATATATATATATATATATATATATATATATATATATAAATAATACTTCAGGGGGTACCATGATACATTAGTAGATTGCCATAGTTTATTAAAAAACGTTTTCGCACACAATTCTCGTGCATCATCAGTCTGTGAACAATAAAAGTAAATACATTATAAAAAGGAATTCACAAAATTACAAGGTAATTAAAAATTAATGGTTTAAAAAGAAAAGAAAAAGCAGAAGTTAAAAGAAAATTAAAAAAATACGTTAAAACACTGTAAAAGAGAGAGAGAGAACTGAGACACCAACCATCCAGGCAGGCAAAAGATGAAGAAGGAATATCAAAACCTGACGTCCCAAACAAAAAGTCAGTTATGCCAATACGAGAGGGAAGCCGTGGTGTGATTGTTCAAAGAGGGAACTAGCCTTTTGATAAGTAATGACTCCAGAGTAGTTAGATGATCTGGGTCCTTTGTTATATCCATAATAGAGAAGTGCTGTTTCAAGACCTCTATTTTGCATATAGCAGCATGATTTTTTAATGTTAGAAACTCTGGTTGCTTAATTCTCTGGCCTTGTCGAAAACTGAAACCATGTGGCTGCAATATCTCGGAATTACTTCTTGTAATATTGATATCAAGAAATGCAAACTGTCTCTGTTTTCAATTTTGCCGATATAATCATTCTTATTCAGTATAACTACTCCCTTGCCTTTGTCAGGCTTGCATATCACTATGTCATCTCGTTTTTTCAGGGCCAAGAGTATCTCCAAATCGTTTTTTCTAAAAAATGGTGTCCAGGTTGTTCTTAAATTGGAATAAGTTTTATGTATCAGAGCAGACATTTTCTGTTGTAAGTTACCTGTATTCTTTACCACATCAAGTTTAATAAGTCTTTGAAACAGCACCTCAAAGAATGATTATATCGGCAAAATTGAAAACATTTTAACTGACACTACCAAATTCCAATCCCATGGTGATCCTAACTTTCTGGATATATATAAACGAGAAGATAGAATTAATAAATTCCTAAGAAAAATAAAAATAAAAATGATACTATTATAGATGATGCTACCTATCAAAACTTTTTGTAACTGGTTCTTCCTTTAGTATTTTATATGGTCTACCAAAAATACATAAACCAAATACCCCTGTCAGACCTATTATGGCCGCCTACAATAGCCCATCGATCTCTAAGTATTTAGCTGGTTTACTCTCTGAATGTAGTATTAATGAATATACATTAAAAACGGGTACAGACTTTCACAACAAATTATCAACCAGGATGGTGACTATTTTATGGTCAGTTACGATGTTGAATCACTTTTCACTAATGTACCATTAAATGACACAATTGATATTATTTTAAACAAGATTTTTATCAGCAATGATACTCTGTTTTACGGTTTTAATAGGGCTATTTTTAAACAATTTCTAGAACTTGCTGTGCAAGACTCCATGTTTGTTTTTAACCAGCAACTCTATTCGCAGGTCGATGGAGTTGCTATGGGATCCCCTCTAGGCCCCATTTTTTCCTAATTTTTTTTATGTGTGACTTAGAAACAAATTTTTAAATCAATGTGAGTCTTCCTTTAAACCAGCATACTACAGGAGATGTGTAGACGACAGTTTTTTCTCTTTTTAAGTACCCTTGGCAAAGCACACAGTTTTCTGGAATATATTATCAGCACACCCAAATATTCAATTTACGATGGAGGCGGAGAACAGAGACAGTTTGCCATTTCTTGATATCAATATTACAAGAAGTAATTCCGAATTCACCACAGCTGTCTATATAAAAAAGACCTATACAGGTTTAGCTAACAACTATTATAGTTCATGCCAAAGAACCTTCAAATTAAACACCATTTATACTCTTGTCCATAGAGCATTAAAATATTCGTCTAACTAGCCAACTTTCCATAATGAAATAGAATTTTTATTAGGTTTTTTCAGAAAAATTCCTATCCCAAAGACGTAGTACCTAAAGTTATCAATAAACTTTTAACCAAATTTCTCCAGCCACCGTTGCCCAACTTTGATGTTCCTAAGAAACTGTTCTTTGCTTCCATCCCTTTTGTGTTTGATACAAAATTCTCACGTAGACTGAAACAGATCATTGAACAAGAAATTCCCTGTCTTCAGTTAACTTATTTCTAATAATCC
>NC_061094.1:54228731-54241231 GCF_015104395.2 Macrobrachium nipponense
CTACTTCATGCTTCATAAGCAACGACGAACAGACCTCCTTTAGAGAGAGAGAGAGAGAGAGGAGAGAGAGAGAGAGACGGGGGGTGTGCTCATGGGAATGAAATCTACTTAAATCTTCAACAGACTTTGCTGACAACAGCATGATGATGATGGAGAATGTTTTTCATATTAATTCTATATATATATATATATATATATATATATATATATATATTACATATATATATATATGTGTATGTATATAGTATATATATATATATCTATATATATCTATATATATATATATATTATATATATATATATATTATATATATATATATATATATATATATATATATATATATATATATAGAAGAATCATAGGGGTAGCAGACCCGACCAACATCCAGGTTGAAGAGGTAAAGGCATGTCTTTCACAAGTATCGTTTATTACACCGACGTTTCACATCACATGATGCATCCTCAAGGCTGGAAATCATATATTAAGAATACTAAAATCATCACTCACTCATTAAAAAATCTAAAAAAGCACAACAGATATTTGACATTTACAAATACAAATTAAAACGAGAACTTGAAAGGATCACCTACCAAGGTAAGAGTTAAAAAGTTACTAAAAACAAAAGAGACCAAAATTAACATAAGAAGATGACTGAACAGAACGTGGAGAGTAAACAAACAGGCAGTTATGGTAAAAACAGTTGCGTGGAAAAGGCAGTTATGCTAAAAACAGTTGTGTGGACGACGATTGGGTATTTAGTGTTGGTACATTGTCTTAATAAGAAGGGACTCCAGCACCATCAACTCTTCGTCTCCTACTTGCTGATCCAATAATCTTAAAATCATTGATGTCCAAGCGGGCACCACAAATCTGAGAGTGATTCCGAATATTAGATAATTCGGGATTGGACAATCTGCATCCTGTCCTAAAGCTGACACCTTGATGGGAGCAGAAACGGACCTTGAGAAGCCTCCTCGTACATCCAACGTAGGTTCCCTGACTACATCTGGGACAGGTATATTTATAAACAATGTTGGATGTCAAGGAAGGGCTCAGTCTGTCCTTCACTCTGAAAAAAGAACGTATACTTAGAGGATTTCGTGGATCAACTTCAAATTAATTGCTGGCAGTTCATTATGAATTAAATTCATGAATTTCTTTTTAAAGCTTTTATCGTGAAGGAAAGGGAACTTAGCATAAATACATAACTTTGGAGCCGTATATATGGGAATAGGTGGTTTCATTTTAGTGGTTAGGAGCTTATTAAGGACTCTATGGAAATAATGGGATGGAAAACAATTATTGCTGAAGAAATTTGCCAAAAACTCCACTTCTTTATGAAAGCTGACCAGGTGGAAGTCAGAGAGTATGCCTGTGGAGGAGGGTAGAGAGAGAATTCAACTTGAAATTTAAATTGCATGAACTATAAAAATTGGTGCCCAACCCTGTAAAAGTATTTTTCCTATGAATGCTGGTTTGAAACCCAGCATCTTCCCTAGTGACACGTACATCAAGAAATGATAGAGAGTTTACAGTAGAGAAAGAAACTCACAACTCTCTATCATTTCTTGATGTACGTGTCACTAGGGAAGATGCTGGGTTTCAAACCAGCATTCATAGGAAAAATACTTTTACAGGGTTGGGCACCAATTTTTATAGTTCATGCAATTTAAATTTCAAGTTGAATTCTCTCTCTACCCTCCTCCACAGGGCATACTCTCTGACTTCCACCTGGTCAGCTTTTCATAAAGAAGTGGAGTTTTTGGCAAATTTCTTCAGCAATAATTGTTTTGTTCCATCCCATTATTTCCATAGAGTCCTTAATAAGCTCCTAACCACTAAAATGAAACCACCTACTTCCCATATATACGGCTCCAAAGTTATGTATTTATGCTAAGTTCCCTTTCCTTCACGATAAAAGCTTTAAAAAGAAATTCATGAATTTAATTCATAATGAACTGCCAGCAATTAATTTGAAGTTGATCCCACGAATAAATCCCTAAGTATACGTTCTTTTTTCAGAGTGAAGGACAGACTGAGCCCTTCCTTGACATCCAACATTGTTTATAAATATACCTGTCCCAGATGTAGTCAGGGAACCTACGTTGGATGTACGAGGAGGCTTCTCAAGGTCCGTTTCTGCTCCCATCAAGGTGTCAGCTTTAGGACAGGATGCAGATTGTCCAATCCCGAATTATCTAATATTCGGAATCACTCTCAGATTTGTGGTGCCCGCTTGGACATCAATGATTTTAAGATTATTGGATCAGCAAGTAGAGACGAAGAGTTGATGGTGCTGGAGTCCCTTCTTATTAAGACCAATGTACCAACACTAAATACCCAATCGTCGTCCACACAACTGTTTTAGCATAACTGCCTTTTTCCACGCAACTGTTTTTACCATAAACTGCCTGTTTGTTTACTCTCCACGTTCTGTTCAGTCATCTTCTTATGTTAATTTTCTCTGCCTTTTTAGTAACTTTTTAACTCTTACCTTGGTAGGTGTTCCTTTCAAGTTCTCGTTTTAATTTGTATTTGTAAATGTCAAATATCTGTTGTGTTTTTTTAGATTTTAATGAGTGAGTGATGATTTTAGTATTCTTAATATATGATTTCCAGCCTTGAGGATGCATCATGTGATGTGAAACGTCGGTGTAATAAACGATACTTGTGAAAGACATGCCTTTACCTCTTCAACCTGGATATATATATATATATATATATCTATATATATATATATATATAGATATATATATATATATATATATATATATATATATAGATATATATATAGATATATGTATAGAGATATTATATATATATATATATATATATATATATATATATATATCTATATATATATCTATATATATATATATATATATCTTATATATATATATATATATATATATATATATATATATATATATATATATATATATATATATATAACTCCAATTTTCGGAGCAACAGCTCGAAGAACAATCCAAGGCGGGTCAGGGAAAGGCACTATCCATATGCATTTTATTAAAATATATGCCGACGTTTCACAACTCCACATAGTTGCATTCTCCAGGCTGCAAACAAGCGAACATGGCGATCAATAAACTAATAAAATCCGAATTACATATTATAATTACATTAAAACATTCAGAATATAATTAATAAAACATTTACTTAAAAACAAGCAAATGGCTGGTGACAACCTACTCTGAAGGAAGTTAAAAAAATACTAGTCTTATAGAGTTACGGAGAGAGACAGAGAGAGAGAGAGAGAGAGAGAGAGAGAGAGAGAGAGAGAGAGAAACAATAACAAACATACAGACAGAGAAAAACAGCTCAACAAGACCATCAGGCAATAAACAATTGTGTGGATGACGTTTGGGAGTTTAACGGCGGTACAGTCAATTTGATAATAATGGATTCCAGTATTGTTAAGTCGTTTTCTTTTCGTACCTGTCCTACTATTGAAAACTCTTTATTGTGTATATAGGTTTTACATATTTTTGAAATGGTTTTTGATTATAGATTGTTCAGGGCTAGACAATCTACTCCCAGTTCTGAAGCTGACCCCTCTGTGAGCATCAATACGCACTCGCAACAGCCTCTTTGTACATCCGACATAGATCCCCTGACTACATCTGGGGCACTTGTACTTATATATAACGTTGGATGTCAACAAAGGACTGAGCTCGTCTTTGAACTTGAAGAGTGAGCCAACTGTTCGGGGATTCTTCGGAATGAGTTTCAGGTTGAGGGCCGGTAATTCCTTTTGAATGATCGTTAGAAATTTCTTCCTGAAAGTGTCATCTTGTATGTAGGGGAACGCCGCGTACAAATTCATTTTAGGGACAGTGTGATATAGAGGAGGTGGCGTCATCTTCTTATTCAACATATTATTCAACTGTCTGAAGAATAGTTTTGATGGAAAACAGTTGTTCCTGAAATAGTTTGAAAGAGTTGTTATTTCTTCATGAAAGGTCAGCCAAATAGATGACAGAGTAAAAGCCCTGTGGAGGAGGGTAGAAACAGCGTTTAATTTAAAATTGAAATAACATGAGCTATAAAAATTCATCCCTAAACCCGTAAATGTGCCTTTACGATATATACCCGTGTGGAATCCTACAGAGTTCTTGGAAACAAGAACATCCAAAAATGGGAGTTACCATTAGATTCTTTTTCTAGTGTAAATTTGATGTTGGGGTGTTGGGTATTGACGAAGTCCAAGAAAGAATCTGAATTAAAATCTTGTTTAAATAGGACAAACGTGTCATCACCACCACACACACACACACACACACACACACACACACACACACACATATATATATATATATATATATATATATATATATATATATATATAAAATTATATATACATACAGAGAGAGAGAGATAGAGAGGGAGAGAATTGGACAGCAAGATTCACCAAAGGCTCAGGAGAATAACAGTCAGAAAGAGCCTTGTAGGACTCCCCTGAAATAGTGCATAAACGTGTTTATTTAGGCGACTGGAAGAGTCGGGAATCCGGTAGCCCCAACGTTCCTGTTGGTCTTTGTACAGCGACGGTGAATGTACGCAGACAAGATTGTTGCGTATTTGGGGAAGGAAAATTGGGTTGAGGGTAGTTCTTGTTTGTTGTCCTGGATGCTGCTGGTGGGACGATGTTAGGTATAAAATTACTTTTTTTCCTCTTATTGAATATGTAGTTCAGTGTAGCTAAAAGCAGCAAACGTTAGACAAATAGTTACGCTATAAAAAATGGAATTTTAACTAAAGTGCTGTTGAACCTTATCTCTATAGAATGTGCGTATATGTGGAAAATGTTTTCCCATTTTAGATAACTCTAAATAAACTTTTCAGTTTATATTCTTTTCTGAATTTTCATTATCACGTTATTTCCTATTTTCAAAAGATAAACATTTAATGTTTATTTTCATTACTAATTCCCTAATTCCCTTAATTGCAAAACATGAAAATGACTTATTTTCGTGTAAGCGTAACCCTTGATAAATGGCAGGATTTCCATTTTATAGTTATGTATTGAATAGCAGGGGAATAGTCCAGGTCATATGTACCTTTAAATATTACCTACTTATGGATGTCGAAAAAAAAATCACCCATTAAAATTTTGAAATCATAAATTTATTACTTTAGAACCTGGACCCTTTGTAATTTTTCATGTAATTTACGCGTGTTCCTTCAGCCAATTCATTATTAGTAATCTTTTGGCAAAATTGGAATGAAAAAACTGCATATTTAATATTCCCAGTCCATATCATAAACTAGTTGCAGATATTTTCATGAAAACAAGAAAAAAAATGGACACTTTTCTCGGCGTGACTTAAGTAGGTCATGATATGAGATATAAGTTTGGTGTATGTTCTTAAACACACACACACACACACACTTGCATAAACTCAAGTACGATTCTTCCGCGCATAAACACCAAAGATTTGTCTGCGAGGAAAATTAGTGTGGTTTATTGCATTAATGAGAGAGTAATATCATTAAAATATTCCGCCCCACTGGTCGCATTCCTCAGAATCAGTCGCGTCGTCTTTCAGAGGCCACATTCCTCCAAATTACATTAAAAAAAATATGGATACAATGACTCGAGAGTCCTTTAAAAAAAAAAGAACTCGCGTGATTCTGTGAATACTTTGAAAATAGTGGTGTTATTATGACGGCACTTCAAATGAGATGAAAACTTCGTGCTCGCATCTTTTAACTCTGCCATGAAAGAACTTGTATCAACGGTGAATTATTATGCCTTTGATATTCATTAATATGAGATGGGTTTACGTAGAATTAATGAATACTTTAATCTGATTGGAGATGACAGTCATGGGATCAGAGACAGTGATATGTGACAGGATTTTCTGCTTAAATGACTGCATGACCATCAACAGGAAACAGTGAGGCTTCCTATTTCTTGTTGTAGTGGTTGACTTTTTTTTTTTTTTGCTTAAATATCTTGCTCTACCATAAGCTTGAAACGGAGAAAAACATTGGCTCTGCTTTACCATAAGCAGGAAACTGAGAAAAACACTGGCTCTGCTTTACCATAAGCAGGAAACTGAGAAAAACGTTGGTTCTGCTTTACCTTAAGCAGGAAACAGTGAGAAAAACATTGAATCTGCTTTACCATAAGCAGAAAACTGAGAAAAACGTTGGCTCTGCTTTACCATAAGCAGAAGACAGTGAGAAAAATGTAGGTTCTGCTTTACCATAAGCAGGAAACAGTGAGAAAAACGTTGGCTCGGCTTTACCATAAGCAGAAGACAGTGAGAAAAATGTTGGTTCTGCTTTACCATAAGCAGGAAACAGTGAGAAAACATTGGATCTGCTTTACCATAAGCAGGAAACAGTGAGAAAAACATTGGATCTGCTTTACAATAAGCAGGAAGCAGTGAGAAAAACATTGGATCTGCTTTACCATAAGCAGGAAACTGAGAAAAACGTTGGTTCTGCTTTACCATAAGCAGGAAGCAGTGAGAAAAACATTGTATCTGCTTTACCATAAGCAGGAAACATGAGAAAAGCATTGGATCTCTGCTTCTACATAAACTCAATTTCTACATTTTGCCAAAAGGTAATCAGGCTACATTTTCTTGTAGTAGTCAACGCTTCCCTGCCTTTAATACAATATGTGTCACTTTGAAATTGTAGCAAAAGCTGAAAATAGTATTCAGAAAATGCTGGGTGTGTACTCATACTGGCATCAGTTCGACGTCAGAGCAAATAAGGCTGAATTGAAAGTCATGGATGTTAACGTAACTGCATTGATGAATCTTTACGTTAGAAATTTAATTAGGAGAGCTATGTTTGAGATGCAAATTGCGGATGGATTTTGTTTTTTATTTACAGAACTCGAAAGAATTTGATCAATATTTTTTTTTTTTTTTTGTGAGGTAAATGAGAAACCTGAATTGTTGATTGTGTAGTTTGCCTTTTGAGTTTTAGGCAAACATGATTTATATAGAATAGTAGATAGAATGTCATTCAGGTTGGGATTTAGGCAAATATGATTTATATGGAATATTACATAGAAAGGCATTCTGGTTCGGAATACTAAAACCCATTCGGTCGTAAAGTGAGAGACATAATGCAATCAATATTGTTTTGATTTTTCCACTTTTTAGAAGTCATTTATATGTTCTTAGGTCACTTGTAATATTACTCTTTTAATTATTGATTAAGAATAAGGTTCTCCAGTTTTCTCTTTTAACAAATCATGAATATTTCAAGATCTGAGAGACTTACATCTCTAAGGTTTATGTAGCTCTGGTATATCACATTGCCGAGAGAGAAGAGAGAGAGAGAGAGAGAGAGAGAGAGAGAGAGAGAGAGAGAGAGAGAGAGAGAGAGAGAGAGAAGGGTTATTTTATCTCAACCTTAGCTCTTGATAGCTCCTTGAATTTTAATCACAAGTTACCTTCCTCTAGCCAAGGTGGTATAAAAACAATAATTTGGAATAAACAATACAAGACGAATCACTGTAATATAGAGTGCAAATTGATAACCTGAAATAAAATAATGAAAGAAAACATGTTATCCAAAGTACTAGTTATTTTATGCAAATATTTCACAATATTTTCAGTGAAGTGCAATAAGCAATTCTAATGAGTGACCATATCCGTAGGTCTGTTTGAATATCTATGAAATGTATTTTGTTTGGAGTGCTTTATATTTGCTTTTAGGAAATATTAAATTCTGGCTGCGATAATCTTTGGCGTCGTGACTCGATGTTTGATTCTAATCAGCTTATCGCTCAGTTGCTTTGTTCGTATTTTTAAAAATCATGATTTTCAATAACAGGTTGAAGCTTCATTTTCAACAAAAGCATAAATGCTCAGAACAGATATTGAAGCACCATTCTATATTTTAGTATGTGTTGAAAATAAAGATTGAGGCTCCATTTTATACATAAGCATCCATTTGGAAATAAAGCACCATATTCTACAAAAGCGTAATTGCTCAAAGTGAATGTTGATGCACCAATTCATACACATTGAAACGGAAGACTTGGACACCAATGCACAAAGCATCAACGCCCAAAATAAATATTGAAATACCATTTTATACAAACGCATTAGTCTCGAAAATGAAGATTGGTGAATGGTCTTATAGCGAAGATTAAGTGCCCAGAATAAATATTGAAACACTATCTTATGCAAAGGCATAAGAATTGGAAATAAAAATTAGTGCACTATTTTATTCAAAATTATGTCTTGAAAACGAAAATCGAAATATCGTCTTATACGACAGCATCAGTTATGAAAATAAATATTAAAGCACAATATTATACAAAAAATCGAAAGTTATCCAGATAAAGACTTGACTTTCAAGAGAGAGAGAGAGAGAGAGAGATGTCTACCAAACACTGACTGTAGTACACTTTCAAAGGCCGGCCGACAGTTGATCACTTTTGCGTTTTTATTCAGTCTCTTTGCCACTTGTTCGTGTTTTACTGGAGGTTTAGTTTGTTTTGGTTTTTTTTATTGTTTTTGTTTTTCCTTCCCCCTTTTTTACTGTTTCTTTTTCAACTGACGATTTTTAGGTTTGGTTTTCGTGTCATAGCCTCTGTCATCAGTAAGGTACCTTTTGGAACATATGTTTTGTGAGACTTATTCAAGAGTCAATATCGTCTTCAAATATATGACTTACAAGCATTAGAATACATACCTATACATACTTACATGCATACATACATGCATACATACATATATATATATATATATATGTATATATATATATATATATATATATATATATATATATATATATATATATATATATATATAATATTATATTGCTTCCTCCGTAGGGAGGTAACGCCGTCAGTGGACCTCATGCCGTTCACTTTAGGTATTGCATAAGGTTCTATGCAGCGTTCCTTCGGGGTTTAACGGCAACCCCTTTCATTCCGTTCGTACCTCCGTTCATATTCTCTTTCTTCCATCCTACTTTCTACCCTCTCCTGTTACGCTTTCAAACCTTTTTATTCCCGTTCTCTGTTTCAGCGCTGAATGACCTCATGGGTACCAGCGCTTGGCCTTTTGCCTAAACTCTATATTCTATTCTATTCCACCGACACACTTCATCAGAATCCCTTTTTCAAAATAAAGTTGATGCTACAAACACGATATTTGAGGATCCAGTAAAACGCAAATTACTATTGCAAACATATATCCTTTTCATTATTTGCAAATGCCCCTTACCGCAAGTTTTATCTCCGCGCTAATATCCATCCTCGTATCTCTCTCCCCGCATTCATTTAACAGAACGCGAAGAGCGAGCGACACCATATCTAACATTTATCGGTTTTTGATGAAAATTGGGGCCGGGGGCCGATGCGTGACTGGTAGTATCCATACCTCAATTTACATGTCAATGTCAACAATTAGGACGTTCATTTGCTGCTCGAACTTGTGGCCACCGGCCGCTGTGTAAAGTATATAAACTCCACTTTCCAGTTATTTTCATAAAGCGACCGTGGCAAATTGACATAAATGGTTTTGTTAACCTTTCAAGTTGATTTATGTCCCTAGACTTCCTTGATGCCTTCGGCTATTAAGATATTAAAGTATTAGGGTGATATACCCTGAACTTTCGCTTTGCATTTTGTCTGTTTTTTAAGTCGCATTATCCTAGCAGTGCAGTTTGTAACAGGTCGCTAAATTGTTTTTGGTAAAACGATGGTGGTGAAAGAAATGTATTTTAACTTGTTTTCGAGAAATATGTCTTTCGGTTTATGGAAGTAATGATTAGAGAGAAAACATTTCATGATGGAAATATATGTATATTTTTTAATAGACATGGAAACTATCTCTCTCTCTCTCTCTCTCTCTCTCTCTCTCTCTCTCTCTCTCTCGTTTACACTGGTAATCTAATCTCATTACCCTCTACAAACGTATCTTAAAGAAATGTAGGATTTTTTCCTCATAGGAAACATTACGTTGCAGGTGGACGCATTTACCATTTTTGTTTATAGAAAGAGTTTATTGTTTTTTTTTTTCTTTTAAACTTGATATCGTTACTCTCCTGCTGTGTAAATATTACTGAGCTCAATGTGACCGGTAATGTCAATCAAAATAAAAAAAATTTACCGCCACATAGCCAGTGGTAAAAGCCCCTGTAATAGTTCCAAGAAAAATATTTACGTATTTGGTCGAATAAACTTAATATCCGAATTGGCGGTATGGTGTTAAAAGGGATTTTTGAAGCTTGATGGAAGTGAAAACTTCTCCGGTCGTTTCCTGTTTCGGAAATGAAGGATTCGCTTCGAAAACTTACCCAAAGATATTGAGAAATCGAAAAGTTGAGAGTTGTTAAACAGCTTTTTACTGTAATCTTTTGCATGTATATAGAGCAATTTCCTCAGTAGATTTTTAGTTTTCTGTAAATTTAAACTATTGAGATGGCTTTGTCTGTCCGTCCGCACTTTTCCTGTTCACCCTCAGGTCTTAAAAACTACTGAGGCTAGAGAGCTGTAAATTGGTATGCTTAGCATACACCCTCCAGTCATCAGACATACAAAATTGCAGCCCTCTAGGCTCAGTTGTCTTCATGTTATTTAAGGTTAGATTTATTTATCGTGCGTCTGGCACCTTTATAGGTGCCAACAACACTGGCCACCACTCGGCCGTAACTGGAAGTTTCATGGGCCATGGCTGAGAGTTGTTTCATACAGCATTATACGCTGTGCAGAAAACTCAATTTTGTACTTTTTTGTAGTTTATTGCGTTGTTTGTCTTAATGTCCCAACCTATTAGTCATGTTTTCAAAATTTTATCGATTTAATGAAATGTGTTAGTTCATATATCAGCTTATTTTAGTATAGTATTCTCTGCACTATACTACGCAATATTCAAGGCAGAACGAAAACGGCATTTAATATGTCTATTAAGGTTTTTCGCATAATACCTCAAGGTAAAGAAGTTGTCTGATTCTAAATATTCGGTATCACTTAAAATTCTCGAATAGTAAGGTAAATGATGAAGATTAAAATATGTGTCTACAGCTCATGTTGTTTATGCTTCTACGAGAGATCGTTTAAAAATAGGTGATTTGAAAGATCCAACAGGACGAACAAGTGAAAATGCGCCGAAGATACTTCGGTGCAATCGAGTTTTCTGTTCAGCGTATAATGCTGTGTAAAACTAATCAGCTATGACCGGCCATCTCTCAGTTCCTCCCCAGATGCTGCCAAGTGAAGGTTCGTCACATGCCTCAGGAAAGCGCTGCCAAACGCACGATCCATGGCTAAATTTTACCTTGCATAAATTAAATACTACTGAGGCCAGAGTGCTCCAATTTTGTGTGTTTGATGATTGGAGGGTGGATGATCAACATCCCAATTTGCAGCCCTCTAGCCTCAGTAGTTTGTAAGATCTGAGGGAGGACAGGAAAATGCTAACGGACAGACAAAGCCGTCACAATAGTTATCTTTTACAGAAAACTAAAATGAAAGGTATTCAGTGCTAAGCATCAAAGAGCCTATTCTGAATAACATAAACGTCAGTCTTTTGGAACACGAAGAGAGAAATTTAGGGGGGATTCTTGGTCCAATTTTGGTATGGCCCAACTACCGTAACTGTACTAACTGTTCCTTAACTTTCCTCAACTCGCCCGTGGAAGTTATGAGCCGCTGAGAGAGAGAGAGAGCTTTCACACATAGCTGGTCACATCAAAGGCTCGGCGGTGGTTTAGCCCTAACTACCTCTGCTGTCGGTGGCGGAGGGAGGAATGAGTTAAATCCGGGAGAAAAAAAAAGAAAAAGAAAAACAAGGTATAATTGCATCATAATTTAGATGGGGATGTGCTCAGTAGTCTGGTTAAACTACTTTGATTAATATTACTATAATTATAATTGATGGGGATATTATTCTAAAGTACTAACATTTTTATCTGTTTATTTATTAATCTGTTCATTTATTCTTTTTTTATAAACACACACACAAGGTATAATTGCCTCATAATTTAGATGGGAATGTGCCTAGTAGTCTGGTTAAACTACTTTAATTATTGTTACAATAATAATAATACATGGGGATATTATTCTTAAAGTACTAACATTTTTATCTGTTTATATTCATTTGTCTGTTCATTTATTCTTTTTTATTAGTGATCTCTTCGTTCTGTATTTCCCATTACCTTCCGCTACTTCATTCAAATAAAACCATATTCCTTAGAAGCTTGAATGACTTACGTTTTTCATCTATTTATTTATTAATCTGTTGATTTATTCCTTTTTTTAATTATTGATCTCTTCTTTTTGTATTTCCAGTTACTTTCCGTTACTTCATTCAAATGAAAACCATATTCTTGGAACCATACGAATAGGACACATCTCCTGAATAATAATAATAATAATAATAATAATAATAATAATAATAATAATAATAATAATAATAATAATAATAAAAAGAGGGCAGGAAGTAAACAGGATATGAGAAAGTCTCAGAAGGCTGGTAAATTTCGAGTGTTGCAAATA
>NC_061094.1:54243731-54268731 GCF_015104395.2 Macrobrachium nipponense
GACTCTAATTATTGACCTTAAAGACTCGTATTATTATTATTATTATTATTATTATTATTATTATTATTATTATTATTATTATTATTATTATTATTATTATTATTATTATTATTATTATTATTATTATATTATTATTATTATTAGCACCATTTTCCTCCCCAAGCGATTCCCAGCGATGTGACTTAAGCTCTCTCTCTCTCTCTCTCTCTCTCTCTCTCTCTCTCTCTCTCTCTCTCAGGTGTGCCTTCTTTCTCACTTATTAGTGCTTGTTAAACATAGCTCAGTCTAATTTTGTGTCCAGTTCCCTGTACGTATTTCAATTAAGTTAAAAATTATACTTTCTATTGATATGAAATCCTGACAAGTTCACTCCGTGTTTTATAGAAACCCAGTGGCAAAAATTTGACAGAGAGAGAGAGAGAGAGAGAGAGAGAGAGAGAGAGAGAGAGAGAGAGAGAGAGTTCCAAATTCCATCCCTATTTGTTTTCAACTTCTCAACAGCAAAGTCAACTTCTGAGTTAACAAAGGCCATCAGGGTTCGTTTTGCCGCTTCAGTGAGAAGCTTGAAGAGGAAGGAATCGTTTAATTTCTTCTTCTTCTTCCTTTTCTTCTTCTTCTTCTTCTTCTTCCTTTTTCTCTTCTTCTTCTTCTTCTTCTTCTTCTTTTCTTCTTCTTCTTCTTCTTCTTCTTCTTCTTCTTCTTCGCCTTTCTTCTTCTTTTTTTTCTTTTCTTCTTCTCTTTTTTTTTTTTTCTTCTTCCTTTTCTTTTCTTCTTCTTCTTCTTCTTCTCACTTCTTCCTTCTTTTCTCTTCTTCTTCTTCTTTGGCTTTTTCTTATCTCTTCTTCTTCTTCTTCTTCCTCATTCTTCTTCCTTCGTTTTCTTCTTTTTCTTCTTCTTCTTCTTCTTCTTCTTCTTCTTCCTCCATTTTTCCTCTTCTTCTTCTTCTTTTTCTTCTTCTTCTTCTTCTTCTTCTTCTACTGTCGTTGCGGGAAGAATCGAACATTTCATGTTTCATCTTAAGTTTTTTATCATTGATTATGCAAAGATCTTAATAAATCATGTCATCTATAGGTAAAGCTTGCATTGAAGATGCTCAAGGCGCATGCAAAAAGCACAGTAATAGAAGGAAATTCAAGCATGCATGCAATTAACCAAAGTGGGATACATAGCTGAGTGGTACGTTGCTTGCCTCTCGTTTGCTAGGTCTGTTAATTGCTTTGAGGAAGTGTGGATAATTATTATAATTTTTAGCAGTGTATCAAATTAATTTTCCTTTTTTGATAAGCGAGATCTCTTCTTTTCGTATTTTCCTTTACCTCCTCTTACTGCATCCTAATGAGCGTCATATTCTTTTATAACTTGAATTTCAAGTCAGTGAACTCTGTGAGCTTGATCCATATGAATAGGGTTCATCTTCGAATAAATAATAAGAATAATAATAATAATAATAATAATAATAATAATAATAATAATAATAATAATAATGTAATTAATTTAGTGAAATCGACTTGTTTCGTAAGTTAGCAGACTGATTAAGAAGAAAAGTTTTAGGAAAGTATATTCCTGTTTTTCACTCACCCAATTTCAGTTTCACGTTATTTTGTACATTCTCTCATTGTTAATTAACCTTTGCAGTATATTTGAAATTTTTGTTTTGTTCCTGTATCTTACTCGTTTTTCAGATTATCAAGACAATCAATTAAAAACGTATAATTTATTTTTTTTATGATGACGAATTTCCTTCTGAACCCAAATGTCAATTTGTTTTTAGCCCCAGTACTCCATTATTTGTTTTTAGTTTTCTGTAAAAGAAAACTGTTGAAATGGCTAATTGTCTGTCTGTCCGCACTTTGGTTTCCGCCCGCAGATCTTACAAACTACTGAGGTTAGAGGGCTGCAAATTGGTATGTTGATCGACCACCCTCCATTCATCAAGCATACCAAGTTGCAGCCCTCTAGCCTCAGTAGTTTTTATTTTATTTAGGTTTAAAGCTAGCCATGATCGTGCGTCTGGTCCTGGCTATAGTTGCCCACAACACTGACCACAACCATGTGGTGGTTGAAAGTTTCATGGCCTGCGTCTGAGAATTTCATGGACCGTGGTTGACAATTTCACACAGTATTTTACGCATTTTTTTGTTTTTAGTTGTTTTTTCAAGTTTTGCAAGTACGAAAAATCACTGAAAAATAAAAAGGTTTCACGGGCCGTAGTTAACAATTTCATACAGCATTATACGCTGTGCAGAAAACGTGATTGCGCCGAAGGGACTTCGACGCATTTTTTTTTACTTGTTTATTTAAGTTTTGCAAGCACGAAAAATCACTGAAAAATAAAAGAGAAAATAAGAAGCGGAGCCAAATCCTTTTCGTCAACCTTCTCCTCGCTTAGACTTTCCACAAGTCCAAGATTATCTTGAGGCTCCGAAAGCAGCTTTTCTCCCCATCCTAATACTTCGCAGCTTTAGTGTTCCAGTGTCACCTCTCTCTCTCTCTCTCTCTCTCTCTCCTCTCTCTCTCTCTCTCATTTTTAAAAGCTCACTTTCTTTCTGTTACGCTCGCACGCGCAAACACATTCAAGCACATACGCAAACGCACGAACACAAACGCACGAACATACGAACACACAAAGTGCTTGTGTGTTTTTATACATACGCGATTTAATCAAATGTGATAAATTTTTTTTTTTTTTTTGTTTAAGTATCGTTTTTGTATAACTACCGAATATCTGAATTACAGATCGATTTCCTTGTCATATTTCCATTACTGGTAATTGTTGACAAAGACGTGAGTTGATTTTATATGCTTCATATATATTAATATATATATATATATATATTATATATAGTATATATATATATATATATATACATACATATAATGTGTGTGTCCGCGTGTATGTGTTAGTGTGTGTGTATGCATATATATATATATATATATATATATATATATATATATATATATATATATATATATATATATATATTATATATATATATATTATATATATAATATATATATATGTATATATATATACAAATTAATTATTCACTTATTCATTTATTTATTTAATCCACCTATTTTCATAAAGATTAGGTAAATGTACAAAGGTCGTAGCGGATCTTAAATATAATGAGATTATATTTCAGAGTTTCATTGAAAAAAATATGACATTTTTTCCGACCAAAGTTTAAAGGAAGCACGCTACGCAAGAAAAAAAAAATTAATGAACTAACTGTATTCATAATGAA
This sequence comes from Macrobrachium nipponense, assembly GCF_015104395.2. Classification (NCBI taxonomy): domain Eukaryota; kingdom Metazoa; phylum Arthropoda; class Malacostraca; order Decapoda; family Palaemonidae; genus Macrobrachium; species Macrobrachium nipponense. The sequence goes on from NC_061094.1 coordinate 54,246,980, forward strand.
TTTCCGAGTTAATGCCCCACTACGTAAAATTGTGGACGAACTCTTATTTTATAAGAACGGCCTTACCCTATTATCTCCAGCGCCATAAATCTTCTCCGGATAAAGCATCCTTCTGTAAATTAGGTCATATGGCTAATGGCAGGCCTGGATTTACGGTGGTCGCAACATTTTCCCCCTTTTTCCTCTTGATTTAACCTGGGATGTTTTCCATACAGCGGCAAACTTACACGATCTTCGTCGGTTGTCGGGATGATCTGCGTTTTACGGTCAGGTGGGGATTGGTCGAAGACGGAGTAATGATGAAATCTGCTAAAAATATCTGTGAAAAGGTCTCGGTGCACAGATTTGGGATTTTATGGTTTGCTGTCGAGAGATCGTCGTGAATCATTTGTTTTTGTGGTTGAATTGAAAAGTTATAACAGCGAAATTTTCATCGAAAGTCTATGGCTGCTTTTATTTTGCTGTTTTAGTGCAATCTTTAACAAACTGGAAAATTGTATTTACTAGTGCTGTCTTTTAACAAATTGCAAAATTCTCTTTCCTGTTTTTGTGGATTCTTTAACAAATTAAAAAATTCTATAGATGAGAGAGAATTTTTCATCAGAATTTTGTGGAAATTGTTTTTTGTTTGTTTGTTTGTGTGTGTGTGTGTTTTTTTTTTATTTTTCATTTTTTTTTTTTAGGTCTTCGTTCTATGCATGATTTAAAAATTACTTTCCACTTAACATTCCAAGTAGAATTCCAAGTAGATACCTCCATAGTTGGTCTTCAATTAACCAACTACTTTTTACAAACCCGTGTAATATTCCGTGTCGTAATTACTGTACGTAAACAGGCATTCGCATTTAAAGATCAGCAGTATGTTTATATATGAATATTGCTTCAGTAAAGAAAATTTTGGCCAAACCTTTTGTAATTTATTAAATGATAAGGTTGACATAATAGAGGTGATACACATAATACAAGGATTATAGCAGATCGTGAGAAAAGGAACTGATATATATATATATATATATATATATATATATATATATATATATATATATATATATATATATATAATATATATTTTCAGGTGAGCGTTCACTTCATGCACTAGCAAAAATATACCAAAATAAGAAAAGTAGGGCTTTCGTTGCAGAAATAACCGAAATAAGATAATTGAGGATATAACTAAGAAATGAAAATCATCTTTAAACAGACGCCAAAGGTAATTGATTTCAAAGATTCATGTAACTGTCCTGTAACTGGCTTTCAGGTCAGGTATCTGTAAGAGAAAATAGTGTCGTGTCACAGCGCCATATTGAAATTGAAAGTTTTTGAAAATCCAAGTCTCTTCATGACCTTTACAGAAATGGTTAAAAGGTCCCTTGCGATGGAAGTACAAAATGCGTGTGTCTGTTTTCATTAACCCTCTGAGATAAAAGGTATTTTCTCTGCACCAGAGGGAAGTCTAGTGGGCGATGGCTTGAAGCCTCTGTGGGATACATTATAACTAATTCAAGCTTTCTGATGTTAGAGTTTTAGTCTTAATTTAAATTTAAATAGTTTTGTTTACATTAACGGGAAGACTGTAACTAATTCAAGCTTTCTGATATTAAAGTTTTAGTCTTAATTTAGACAAGTTTGTTTACATTAACGCTAAGACTTTAACTAATTTAAGCTTTCTGCTTGTTAGAATTTTAGTCTTAATTTAAGTAAGTTCGTATTCGCATAAACATAATGAAGGCTATAACTAATTCAAGCTCTCTGCTTGTTAGAATTTTAGCCTTAATTTAAATACGTTTATTTACGTAAACATGAGGGCAATGACTAAATCAAGATTTTTGCTTTTTAGTATTTTAGTCTTGATTTAAGTAAGTTTGTTATCGCATAACCATGAAGACTTTAAGTAATTCAAGCTTTCTGCTTGTTAGAATTTAAGTCTAAATTTCAATTGGTTTGTGTACATAAACATGAAGTCAATAACTAATTCAAGCTTTCTGCTCGTTAGAATTTTAGTCTTAATTTAAGTAAGTTTGTTTACATAAACATGAAGACTATAACCTTCTGCTTGTTAGAATTTTTGACTTTTTTTTAAGTAAGTTTGTGTTCGTATAAAGCTGAAGTCTGTAACAATTCAGTCTTCTTGCCTGTTAGAATTTTATTCTTTAATTTATATCAATTTATGTTTATGTAACCATGAACACTTAAGTAAAGTTTCCGTGGAAGAACTAGATGAAAAATGTTTTACAGATTGTCGTTAAGTGACATTTCCAATGAAACGAGGAATCTGGTATTATGAATATAACATTCAGAATTGATTTGGGCTGTAAAAACTAACGAAAATTCTCAGGCGCAACATTTTTTCATACAAAAATATTCCGACTCTTCTTGTCATGGCTCTTAATTTTTCAATGTTGACATGTGTCATTTTTATGTCTATCTCGTTGTTGACAGGTTCAAAAAAATGTGAAGAAAGACAATTTAACATATTGCAGATATATTTTTCCTCTGTGAAACACAGTATCTGAAATACTGACTAACGATGAAATAAAATTGCAATGAGAAAGGAAGATACCCTTCTCTTATTTTCTTGCATAGTTTTGTCAACATGTTATTTTGCAACAGAAAGTTGAATTCACTGATTTTTTCCTTAAATAATGAAGATCTGTTTAAGCTAATTCTTGAAGATAGATATACACAGAATTTGTCATTCCACTGAAGTATTTTATGTTCAGAATGAAGTGTTGACGTCTTTACTGAATGCACAATCACCCTTTCCATGGCCGGAGGAGAAAATGTCTAACAGACGACAGGAATAACTGAATACTCTTTCATTTCTTGACCAAGTGTGATGCTGATTTAGGAGAGCAGTTCTTAAAAGGAGGCTGGAAGTCCTTTGAATTTACCCGGAGGTGAAAAGGAAGCTAACCATAGCAAAATGAGCACGATTAACTCTGGTGTTATGTGGTCTATTCATTAAGGTAGGCTAGAACGGTTATGTTCTTATAGCCAGCCGCATTTCTCTGGGCTTCAGAGAAGGCAGGTGCACCTGTACCTGGACAGAGGTCTTTAGTACCTTGATGTAGCTACAGCCGTTTTGCATTTCCAGTCGCTGTAGAATAATAATGTAGGTGGCATGTCTCTGTGACATGTCGTCGAGGTAGAGGGGGAATGTCGTTGGAATGGCCTGGTACGTATATATGTAACATCTGGTATTCGGAAGACACGTTTCCCCTAAAAGGGGAAATGTCTAGGCACAGACTTCTCTGTGTGTGGATGTGTTATGTGTTCTGCATAATTCTGTGTTCTGCATAATTCTGATCAACAGCGCTAAGAGCAGTGCAGAAATCCGTCCTTTCCAATAACGGAATAGTTATTTGGTGGCCAAGGAAGTTTTTGAATTTTTCTGTTTTCAGCAGCTTTTTGAAATAATACCAATTGTTTCTGTACTTGCAAATATGCATGTTTAGTAACAAATGTAGTTTTTTCTTTATTGCCCATTAGCTGAAAAGATTTTCCCACGACTTTAACTTCAAATACTCTATTCGTTCAGATACGTTTGTAACGGCACAATCCTATTACACTCTGTATGACTCATATTTATGATAATAAGAAAGTGGGTGAGCAAGGTCATCAGAGAGTTTTCCCCGCTCTCTAATTAAGCTACGAAATGAGTTTTCCCGGAAAATCTTCGGTGAAACAAATATTTTTCAGAAAGGGCCTTAATCTAATTTGTTTCCCCCACGGGGTTATGTGGTCAGTGTGTGCAGTACTTGATGTGCTCTATCATATTAACATGGCAATTGAAGTGAGTCATAAGGCCAGAAAAACCGTGGGAATGCTTCTGTAATGACACCTTTTTGTTGCGTTGAAAGAGAAAGAATGGCTTGATAAGGGCTTGATAAAATTCGTCCCTGGAAAATGAATCAACCAAACGTGTCTATTTCATGTCCATAGAGACACTGTCAATTGTAGGAAAATTTCTACAATTGAAGAAATAGGTTTGGCGAAGGTATTCGTTCGAAAATATTTTAGATAAACAGTATATGACGAATGCGCTTATAACGCTAAGAAAGGAAAAGCCAGTATGAATGTTTCATTACTGTATGTTTCATCTATCTCATCAGACTCCCCGCAGCTGAAGGAGAAACTGAGGCATGCGAAAGAAAACAGCCTTTAATTAAGTTATCCAGGATCTTATTACTATAAAGTTTGATAACAAAATAATCTCGGGTCTAGATAATAATTAACTTTTTTCTTTTTCGTTTGTCGTAAGCTGACGATGCTGTTGTCAGTCAGTTCGAGTAAAATTATCAACTTTTATTTTCTGAAGTTAGGATCCACTTTCTTCTTCTTCTTCTTCTTCTTCTTCGGGGGAGCTAATCATCGTTGCATGAGCATTATGCAAAAGAGCTGCAAGGGTCCGCGAAGATGTTATAGATAAAATTCAGCTCAAATTCGGTCTCGACTGTTCGGAGGCAGAGAGGGGAATGTATACTCTTCCTTAAATTAATTATTTTGATATGATTGGGAAATGCAGGAAAAGGGGAGAAAGGTCAGTAAGTCTCGGGGTCAGTTTCATCATGGAATGATGCCCAGAGTAGTTGACTGGGTAATCCAATACCCAGAGTATGTATGTATGTATGTATGTAAGTATTTATTTATATGTTTGCGTGTGTATGTCTATGTGTGTAAGCCATTAAACAAGTTCTTCTAAGTGGAATGGTTCCAAAAAGTGTCGTATTATTATTTTATTATTATTATTATTATTATTATTATTAATTATTATTATTATTATTATTATTATTATTATTATTATTATTATTATTATTATTATTATTATTATTATTATTGTGTTATAAAAATTCCACAATTTCGAAAGTCTATGTTTCTTTACATAGTAATATACTCTGATATATATTTGTAGATTTTTTTATAACAGCTTGTTCTTCACGAGACTGTGTATTTCTTAACATTATCATTATTATTATTATTCAGATGATGAAACCTATTCATATGGAACAAGCCCACCAAAGGGGCCATTGACTTGAAATTCAATCTTCCAAAAGAATATGGTGTTCATTAGGAAGAAGGAAGAGGAGATAAATGAGAGTCCATAAAGGAGAGATCTCACATATTGAAAAAAGAAAAAAAAAGAAAAAAAAAAAAAATTAACAAATAGATGAAAATGTATTAATATCACAAGGAAAATAGTAGTAGGGTTGTAATGCATTACATCTTCGCTTGAACTTCTAAAGTTCCAATTGCCTGACATCCCCTGGGTGGGGTGGGGAGGGCGCGGGGGGGGGGGGGTGGGGGGGGGGGGGGGGGGGGGGGGCTGTGCCACAGTCCTACAGTGTGAGGAATAAGGGACCCCCTGGAACTGAGAAGTTCGACAGCGAGGCACAAAAACGTTAATGGCATGGGCCCAAATGTTAACATTTCTATTAATAATTATACATTTATGAGAGAGAGAGAGAGAGAGAGAGAGAGAGAGAGAGAGAGAGAGAGAGAATCATGACAGTCTCCAAGAAGGCTTTGTGAGTCTCTACTATCGATCTGGTAAATAGCGGCAGAAAGCTACTAATAGCCAAATAGCCTAGAGATCGCTGCCATCAAGAGAACAGATATTGTAATGTCGCCCGCCATGGTAATCCGCAGATAAAACGATAATCTCTTCCCACTCCTCCACTTTCCAGAGGAGATTATGTTGCGTCATTGAGCCTAATGATAATTTCATATGCTCTCTCGTCATCCCTCCCCCCTTCCCCCTCCCCCCGTGAGGAAAAGCTTTTGTCAATCAACTGAGTATTCTTAGGTTATGAAATGATAGACTCTGATGGTTATCGCTTCTAAACAGTGTAGTATTTGTATGTATATTATATATATATATATATATAATATATATATATATATATATATATATATATATATATATATATATATATATAATATATATATATATATATATATATATATATATATATAATATATATATATATTATATATATATATATATATATATATATATATATATATATATACGTATATAAGCATTGTTCATAACAGCTTCTCGTACCTGAAGTATTTGTTATATCAGTATCATGAATTTGTAGTTGTCATTGCAATTTTTCGTATTGTTAGACGACTAATTAGTGATTAGAAAAGAAGATATTCCAGTTTTTCTGAAAGTAAATTTTATTTTTTATAATAAATTGATTTAAATTATTCACTTAGCCAGCTTTTCTGCTCAGCGAAATGATGCTGTATTAAATTTATTTAAATTATTCACTTAGCCAGCTTTTCAGCTTAGCGAAACGATGCTGTATTTTGCGATATTTTTGTTGGTGGCCAGTTCAGCTGCTATAAATTATTTATAATAACTATAATGATATTTGATATAAACCTGATCTGTAGCAATATTAAAAATAGGGTTGAACTATATAATAAAATCAATTTCTCTCCGTCACTTCGTGTCCTTCAAAACATAACAATTACATATTTGATATAAACCTGATCTGCAGCAATGTTAAAAATAGGGTCGAACTATAAAATAAAATCAATTTCGCACCGTCGCCTCGTGTCCTTCAAAACATAACAATTACACATTTGTTTAAAAATATCCACAATTATATATAAAAATATATTTCCATGTAAAAATATAAAACAAAGACTTTCGAACACTTGAACGGTGTTCCTCATCATGTGACGTTAAAATGTAATGAAGAGGGTAGTTCCCTCCGAAGAGCATCTAAAAAGGTGGGCGGGGCGAGAAAATAATAACAGCCCATCGTCGAAGTGCTGGTTCGTGTTTTACGTAATCCCAATCTCAACAGGCAGTTGCGCCAACCTCCTCGATCTCCGAACCTGGGAAGTTGCTCCTGCTTGCACTGCATAGGTGCCATAGCCGGAAACATCGGCTGGGACGTCGGCTCAAAACAGTCTGATTGAAGAACTTCTCGCAGGCATCTCAAGGCTTTGCGAGAAAGGTTTCTTCAATCAGCCTTTTGTTTTTGAGGGTGCCAGAGAAAGAGCAGGCGAGGTTGCTAGACTTAAGGTTATCACATGGTCAAAAATTAAAATCAACAAAAAATTGCTCAGACTTTGTAATGTTTCAAAATGGGAGATACATGTGGTTAAAGTTCTCAATCTCTCCGACTTTCCTTTAAATCAAAAGCAATTAGAAATTCTTAACCTGGGTCTTGGGTTTTGCTTGGGCAACAGTAAACAAGATTTTCTTCAAGGTATCAGCAACATAAACTATCGTAATTTCAAATACCCAGAATATAATATTAAACTTTTGAAAGGTGTTATTCTTAAACAAAGCTTAATTGGAAAGGATTTGAGGGTTTTGCCGAAACGACATCGAGAAGCCCTAATTTGTCTTTTAAAAATAAGGATATTATGGTTGTAAAAGCTGACAAAGGAGGTTCTACAGTAGTTATGAATAAACGAGATTACTTGAATAAGGCCCCTTACCAGTATTAAACGACACTAATACCCATATAAATTAACTAACCCCTGGCCCATCATTGCAAAAACTCAGCAGGATTTCAATCGAAAAATTAAAAAGATCGCAATTTCTTTGCAGGACCCCGCCCATAAAGAGCTTATCTTGTCAAAAATCTCTGGAAAAATCCCTAGTTGGCCATATTTTTATGGCTTGCCTAAAATACACAAAGTAGGTACTCCCCTCCGTCCAATAGTTGCCACTTGTAATGCCCCACAGAGTGTTCTTGCTTCATGGTTAGCTAAGTCCCTTAGTTCATTACTCGGCACCATCTCTGATGCTCACTTAATACACTCCTCCCATTTCATTGACAGATTAAGGTGTTTTAACCGTACCGATGGTAGGATGATTAGCCTCGATGTCACATCCCTATTCACAAATGTTCCTCTTGACTATGTTTTTTGGAAAATAAAATAAAGAAGAGACATGAAGAAGGGACTATCAACTTTCCTATTCCTTGCGACCAGTTTCTAGACTTCTGGTTAGAATCTGTGTTGACACTACCAATTTTCACTTTTAAAATAAGAATACTTTCAACAAAAGGCTGGTGTTTCCATGGGTTCACCATTGTCACCAGTTTAGCCAACCTGTGCATGGAGTTCATAGAAGTTGAATATTAGAGAGATGTAACCCCAACTGTAAGCCTGCTCTGTGGGTGAGATATGTAGACGACATATTTATTGTTTTTACGGCGACGACGTAGCTTTAGATTGCTTACTGAATACTGCCAACAACGTTGTCGATTCAATAAAATTTACAGTAGAAAAAGAGATTGATGGTAAGATTTCTTTCTTAGATGTTTTAATTCATAGGGATGTAAACAGTAACTCTTTTAAATTTTCAGTTTTTAGAAAAGCTACCAACAAAGAGAATTATATTCATTATTTTTCCCACCACTCACAACAAGTTAAAAGAAATGTAATTATGAGTTTTGTTTTAAGGGCCCTTCGCATATGTGACCCCGCATTTTCTAGACGGGGAACTCAAAAACATGTTTCGTAGACGACTTTTAGGTCCTTAAAGTACCCAGAACATTTTATTACTGACGCAATTAGCCGAGCTAAAAAGAAGTTTTACATTGGTCAAGAGAATAAGGAAATAGAAAGTCAAGAAACGTTGTATCATTGCCCTTTCCCTTTCACGATGTAATCTCAAAAGTAGGTGATTATATAAATAAGCACCTTAAAAAGACATAGAAATAGTTTATAATTACAAAAACACTTTGGCAAAAGCTCTTACAAAGAATAATAACAGTACCAAGAGAAATAACGGTGTTTACAAGGTTCCTTGTCAGGATTGCAGTGGTTGTTACTACGGGGAAAGTGGTAGGGATTAGAGGTCAGATTAAGGGAACACAGAAGGGCCTATGATCTTCATGCACAGGGCAGCGCTTTGGTGGCTCACAGTTTTAATTTAGACCACAGAATTAATTGGGATGGTGCACAAATTATTTTTAAAAGCGACGATTCTCACGTGAGAAGACTAGTTTGAAGGCGCCGCTATAAACATGGGAATATCTTTTGAGGATAACAAGTCGTTACCAATGAAGACCCTTTATAAACAGTTTTTCATTGCCAGGCAATACTTAAAAGATTTTATTTTTCTAAAACCGACGTTGACCATGTGAACCCTGATGCTCTGCCTCTCTCCCTCTCTTCTCCAGATAGCCGACGTCCCAGCCGATGTTTCCGGCTATGGCACCTATGCAGTGCAAGCAGGAGCAACTTCGCAGGTTCGGAGATCGAGGAGGTTGGCGCAACTGCCTGTTGAGATTGGGATTACGTAAAACACGAACCAGCACTTCGACGATGGGGCTGTTATTATTTTCTCGCCCCGCCCACCTTTTTAGACTGCGTCTTCGGAGGGAACTACCCTCTTCATTACATTTTAACGTCACACTGATGAGGAACACCGTTCAAGTGTTCGAAAGTCTTTGTTTTATATTTTTACATGGAAATATATTTTTATATATAATTGTGGATATTTTTTAAACAATTTGTTTTCACGGAATTGTGAATTTCTTAACAAAATTACACATTTGATATAAACCTGATCTGCAGTAATATTAAAAATAGGTTTGAACTATATAATAAAATCAATTTCTCTCCGTCACTTCGTGTCCTTCAAAACATAACAATTACACATTTGATATAAACCTGATGTGCAGCAATGTTAAAAATAGGGTGAAACTATAATAATAAAATCAATTTCGCTCCGTCACCTCGTGTCTTTCAAAACATAACAATTACACATTTGATATAAACCTGATCTGCAGCAATGTTAAAAATAGGGTTGAACTATATAATAAAATCAGCTTCTCACCGTCACTTCGTGTCCTTCAAAACATAACAATTACATACCGATCACAGTATCCTTTACCCGTTTAAACAATATTTTTCCATTCTTTTATTCTCCTTTGCCCTTCTAACTTAATGCTTTATTGTATTGGGATCCCCGAGTGGCCTCCATTTTATGGGGTGGTACTCTAAAGGGATTTGGGTACTTCATTTAAGGGAACAGTTAAAAAGAATTACGACCCGTAATAAATATTTTCAATGGCTGTTCACGAACTCTTTTTAGGGTTTAAATACTGCGCGGAGGCTAGACTTAAAGTTCCCTGGATGTGGTTCCGTGTTTGTCTTTCCCGTTGCTTTGGGTATTTCATATTTTGTAGTGTTTCTCGATAGGGATGAAAAGGAGGCTTTTGTAAAGGGTCAGTGAACATGGAATGATATTTTAAATAATATTCCAGTGCAATTGTTTGTTGCTTGATCTTTCGTAGCCTTAGAGATTTCATTTATGATTGTGTTTCTGGGAGGGAATGAGATGGAGATGTTTGGACAGGGAGAACGAATGTGGGACAATTTATTGATATATGAAATATATTAATAAATTGTCCCACATTCGTTCTCCCTGTCCAAACACACAATATAAGTAATTTATTATTAACTTATTAATACATTTCATATTAATTATTTTAAATGTCTGACCTCGTCCAAGTCTGTATTCAGCATTTATAAAGGTAATCGCTGATGTCACTGTCCCATGTTGCCGCCCCCCTCCTCCCATCCCACCCTCACCCCCAAATAAACAGTAATTCTAACAGATGCATTTAGGCAATTATAGTAAATTACTTCAATGAAAGTATGAAGAGAAAACGGAAAGAGAAAATAGATAGGAAGTAAAACGAAATTAAGAGAGAAATTTTCCAAACCCGTTTGTAGTTACAACGAGAATTGTTTATATAATTGTCGCATTTACTTTGAAAAGCAACAGCAGTTATATTAAATGTATTAGAGCAAACCGGATCAATTCCTTGCTTGACTTCAGGACTGCGAAGAAAACGGGAAGAGCAAAATAGAAAGAAAAAGAAAACGGGATGTTAAAAACAGCGAGACGCCACAAATGAGAAAACGGAGGTTCCACTTCTCAGCCGCGGCGAAACTTATTACAAGTTGAAGGCTTATTTTCTCCTTCTGAATCGGATTTCCCTTCCCCTTTATAGCACGTTCGAAAAATCAGTTCGAATCGGCCGAGGTAATAGTATTTCAGATCGGGGAAAATCGGCGAACGAGACTTGAAAGATATTGGAAGGGTAAAGGAGGCTAATTTTGGAAGGGGGGAGGGGGGGGAATGAAGCCGGTGGGGAAGGTGGAGAGATTTGAAAGGTAACAGGAGCAAATGTAAAGGAGAAAAAAACGTGTTTTTGATATATATATATATATATATATATATATATATATATATATATATATATATATATATATATGACTGGTAAAAGTGTTCTGTAACAACAGAATTCCATCTAATAAAAGGAGCCCATAAAAACACCAAAATGTAGAGAGAAAAGTACTATATTTCAGAGACTGCTGTCTCTCTCTTCAGGTATACGAATGAGAAAAGTTTACAGAAAAGGTGGTATTTATACCAAGAGATTCGTCCACAAGTAAGCCAATTTAGGTCACCCCGCTGATAATCTTCCTTTAATCTTCTTAAGCGTTGGTTGAATGAACACTGCGTCGACGATGTCTGATGTCCAATTCCCTTTTGAGATGTTCAGAGAGAAGCAGGTAATGAACATCTCAAAAGGGAATTGGACATCAGACATCGTCGACGCAGTGTTCATTCAACCAACGCTTAAGAAGATTAAAGGAAGATTATCAGCGGGGGTGACCTAAATTGGCTTACTTGTGGACGAATCTCTTGGTATAAATACCACCTTTTCTGTAAACTTTTCTCATTCATATACCTGAAGAGAGAGACAGCAGTCCTCTGAAATATAGTACTTTTCTCTCTACATTTTGGTGTTTTTATGGGCTCCTTTTATTAGATATATATATATATATATATATATATATATATATATATATATATATATTATATATATATATATATATGCATGCAACTGTAATAGCCACAGTTCATTCTTATCTGGTTAAAAAAGTACCCATTTCTGGATTTCTACACACAACGCACGCACACGCACACAATATATACATACATACATATATATATATATATATATATATATATTATATATATATATATATATATATATATATATATATATATATAATATATATATATATATATATATATATATAGATATATATATATATATATATAAATATATATATATATAGATATATATATATATATATATATATATATAATATAAATACATATACATATACATACATACATACATGCACTCACATACTTTTATAGTTATAAGGATAGATAGCTGAATAGATACATAAATAATTTACTTAAGAAGGTGAACAGTGGGATTTTGAGTAATGAAGTCAGGAAAATGTTTAAAGCACCAATAGGCAAGAGCGGTTTTGGGTTCAGGAAACAATTAGGGAGTGTTGATAAAGCTTCTTGCTACAAAGCATTCATGTTATTAGTTTGAGATTTAAGGTATACGCTTAAGGTTATGTATATGGGGTCTGGAAATAGCGTATGATAGAATTTACCTATACAGAGTGGGGGTACGTCGTTAGTATATTGTAGTAAGGCGACATGTTGAAAGCAGTTGATAGTATGTTAGTATGAATAGACAGGAGAGATACATGTTTAGTGGGAAAGATTGTATGACTTTTTGTTATATTTTTAGGAGGAGTGATACCAGAAGAAGTTTGAGAATTTGGTATTAGATATGAGTGCAAGGTTTGAGGGTCGAGTGCAGGAAACCAGAGAACTCTAACATTATTACTTAGACAAAATTTGACTTGGAGTTTAGATTTCAAACGGCCTCGTAGCATTTTCACATTCACTCGTAGTCGATCTCGCCCACGGTCTTGCCACACACACACACACACACACACACACACACACACACCATTTACAAACAGGATGGCCACGTCCTTGACACCCTTTATATGTGAACGTAAATATCTTTCCCAATATTTATATTTCATTTGTGAGTAAGGCAGCACCACACCACCAACAACACCAGCAGCGACGGGGCAATGGATCCCATTCTTTCAAATACGGGAAAGACAAATAACGCCGAAAAATAGACAAACATAAAGAATAACAAAAATTTCGCAGCTGCCGTATCTGGATCTGTTTTGCACGTTTGCTTTGCGTAGGAGCAGGGGAGACGGCTGCAAGGGTAGTAAGGTGAGATAAACATTTCACCGTAGCACTTTTCGAGAAATTTTTCAGGACTTGACACATTCGCGAATACTTCAGGCTCCGAGCGTCCGTATGGCCAGGGACTGTGACATATTTATGCTTTCTTTGAGGATATGAGGTTGAGTTACGTTGGCGTTTGTTGATTGTGAAATGCGTGGCGTTGAAGGTGATGGAATACGGGTTGTTGCATGTGATTTATTATATACTATATATATATATATATATAGATATATATTATATATATATATATATATATATAGTATGATATAAATATATATAACGTATATATAATATATATGTATATTATATATTATATATCTATATTATATATTGTAATAATATATAAATAGTACATATATATATATATATATATATATATATATATATATATATATATATATATATACATACATACATACATACACGTACACTTTGTAATTTATTTATTTTACTAGTAATAATTCCAAGAGCTGTTTTTTCCCTTTCCACACACTATTACCTTTCCAAGAATTAATTATTATCCAAGGATGGAGTAGCAGGAACTCTTTCAGAAGATTATCAGCTTATGAATTTTTTTATTCCATGTCTAACAGGCCATCATCTAAAACAGCCTGTACTTTATATTTTGATATTGGTTTAACTAACAAAGACTTTGAATTAAAATGTGTTTATCAGTTTTGTTAAAAGTAATATTATCACTTGAAAATTAAGTGCCCTTACTCTCTCTCTCTCTCTCTCTCTCTCTCTCTCTCTCTCTCTCTCTCTCTCTCTCTCTCTCTCTCCGATATCTAAAGAGCCCGTACCTTATATTAGAATTAGTTTAACTAGGAAAGACAGAATTAAAATTTGTTTATCAATTTTGAAAAAGGTAATATTAGTTATTAGTTATTGCGTGAGGACAAAGTGCCTTTATTCTCTCTCTCTCTCTCTCTCTCTCTCTCTCTCTCTCTCTCTCTCTCTCTGCATCACAACACCAAAGGCTGCCAGTGATATTTCATTGCTCTTGATGGAATATATTACCAGGGCTCTTGTGAACCTTCCTTTGCCGCGCAATAGACGGGAGTTATCGAGATCAGATCTCTTGTCATATTTCCCGAGAAATTTCGTTATTAGATTCGCCAACTTTAAAGGAACAGCTCACCTGTGAATTCTGCGCCTCTTTCAAGTTTTCGTCACCTGTCGTATTCGTGTTTGCGCGATGACCTCTCTTTCTCTCTCTCTCTCTCTCTCTCTCTCTCTCTCTCTCTCTCTCTCTCTCTTTGGACTTCACTGGTGAGAACTAGGTGTGGAACCCCTAACAACCTTTGGAGTTTGGTCCTCTCTCTCTCTCTCTCTCTCTCTCTCTCTCTCTCTCTCTCTCTCTCTCTCTCTCTCTCTCATTCAACGGACTTTCCTGATGAGAGATAGGTGTGGAATCCCCCAACAACCTTTGATGTTTATCCCTAGCCCAAACCGCCCCCCCCCATCCCCCGAGTTTGGAAAAGAACAGCTTTCCTGTTGTTAGGACAAAAATCTGTTAATGACAGTTTTTTTTTTATTTGTCTTGGCTAGATCTATTTAATTTCGGATTTGGTGGCTTTCAGTGGAAAGTGCATCTACAAACATTAGGAAATCAAGAAGCTTAGAACTCACTGGGGCTAAAATCATTCAGAGATTTACAGAATGTTTCCTAAATCTCTATGATCCCTGTCTTAAGCTTGGAACTTGGAACAGAGGTAAACATTTGAAAACAACAATAATTGGTTTCATGATTTCCTACTTTCAATTATTCTTCATTCTGTTGCGTATGACGTTTATCAAGTTACATATTACATCATTAAGTTTTTGGACGCTTTACAGTAGATGCTCAGTACCTTCACCAGATAATCAAGGTCCCTAAAAGAATCCGCTGGTTATTATTATTATTATTATTATTATTATTATTATTATTATTATTATTATTATTATTATTATTATTATTATTATTATTTTTATTATTATTATTATTATGTACCCCCCAAAGGATAATTGTGTTTTCTCTCTTCCGGGTCTTGCATGTTCAATCAACGTTGTGTAGTGGTCTTCACTCGAAATTAAAAACTTGTTTACGGGAATTAAAAACTTGTTTACGAAAATTAAAAACTTGTTTACTCCTTCATCCTCCTTCTGTTCACAAATAGATGAGGAGGAGGAGGACTCTCCGTAACATCCTGAACTCCGGCTCTTTAGAAATATATAGCTTATGACGACACCGAAAGCGTATTCAATTTTTGCTTAAAGGAAGACGAAGATCAGCCTTGAATGATGTTTATCTCAAAGGCCGTCCTTGGCTATCCAGGTGATATTGCTCAAGGAATTGCATTGGTTTAGGGTCGTTATTTTTCCAGATAATTTCCGTCGGGGTTTAGAATATGAAAGGTATTGTTCTTAGTAACCAGGACGTTTTATCATTGTAAATGCATAATTTGTAAACAAACAATGTCACGCATCAGTCTGATCTTTGTACTCAAATCATACTAGAAATAAATATCCACTAAGCACGAATGGATAACGTATTAAAAATTTTTCTTTCTGGATTTGCTTTCTATAATACTGTTCCAGTAGTAAGTAAATTTTATGACTACATTTTCAGTATTTGAAGAGAAACTAATTTAATATGGTTCGTATTTTGTTTAAATCTTGCAATAGAATTAATAACTAGAAAGTAAGTCTTAAAATATTTATATATTTATTACGCCACTGCATTATACAGAATGTTTCCGAATGTAATCGGAACAACATTCTCAGGATAAAAACAAAACTTTTTTTCTCTCCTTATTTGTCTTTTTCGTATCTTCAAAATTATTCGAAAATGGAGTACATATTATTTAATATATTATTTGTTTTATATCCTTGTTAGGTATATGCTTATAAAGAACAAGCTACATAATGAAATGAATGGTCTTCCTAGGTGTAATAGAAAAGAACAGAGAATTTTTACAAAAAAAAAAAAAAAACGCTAGGAAGATTGCCAGCAAGGTCGAGAGTTAACTGTAGCGAGAAACGTGTTTTGACTTGCCAGCAAGTTAAACGACATTTGGATATCTCATTAAAGAAAGGAAAGGCTGAAGCCTTAAAAGTAACCGAGTCGCCCTCTCAGGATATCCAGGCATTTTTGGAAGGGAACAAATAACAAATTTTGTGATCTGTGTGATAAAAATCCACAGTTATATAGTAAACTATATAACTCTGTAATTATTATATATATATATATATATATATATATATATATATATATATATATATTATACTATATATATATACATATACATGGTTTTTACTATATAATTGTGGAATTTCATTACACAGATTGTTTTTCATAGACTGAATTTCTTAGCAAAATTGGCAATATTATATCACATGACCTGAATCAGTACTTGACAGGGTTTAAAAATAAAAATAAAAATATTGTCGAGAAAGAGATTTAATGAGGATGTAGACTTTTCATGACTGAATGAAGGAATCGTTTTATCTTTTTTCTTTTTTTTCTTCTTTTGGTAAACAAATCCTTGCAAAAATATTTGTCAAGGATATACACAGCCTGAGCAGTTAGTTTGCAGATAAATATGCTCACGCTTAAGTACATAGAATCATTAAATTTCGATGCACAAATATGTTTTAAATACTGTCTTTTTAAATGCTGGCTGTTGGGTACTAAATTCGTGAGGAATTAGTGTGGTCCTGTGTTTATGCCGTTAGGTATTGACGAGAAGTGAAATATTATTCTAAGAAGTATTTGATTAGTTTGAGTATTTAATATTATTCTAAGAAGTATTTGATTAGTTTGAGTATTTAATATTATTCTAAGAAGTGTTTGATTATTTTGAGTATTTCCCCAAACTCGCTGTGCTTGTCTGAACACTGCAGTTTTTTAAATATGTAAGGAAAACCAAGTTAATCCATAAGTTTTTCTTAAATGGTTACGAATGATTTTGAATTCAGTCCTTTTGCCAATGGGAACAAGATTCATCATCATAGTGGCAGGCAAAAATAGATGCTTGCAAATCCACTTTCTTTTTTTATTTTACTCTGGTAACACTACACGTAAACAAAAATGGATGTAGAATTTGTATTCCAGTGATTATAGATTGTTTTCGTATTCCGAATTGTTTGACCATCTAGGAATGAAATTCTGTTAATAATTGCCTTCTTTCCATTGAATTACGACTTAGTCAAGAACGCACAGAAATCTTGTAGACCAGATTCGAAAGTATATATGTCTTCACATACCTCTTCCAAAACCATTAGTCAGGCTAAATGAGAGTAGTTATTAAAGGTAAGAAGCATATCGTACTAAATCTCGTAAGGGCAGAACTGAAAATAAACTATTAATTCGTTTTCTTTTAAGTTCATCCACTTTTCTGTGCTTCAATTAAGTCGCTTTCTTACTTTACACCAACCAAATTTGATTTAACTACTTTCCCCGTATGTCACAATCAACAGTCAGAAAAATAATAATATACTGGGGCATCTTTTATTACTTCAAACCCCATTTTCATGAATACCAATTTAGACAAATAACTTAACCAATGTCTTGCCTTACACCAACCAATCCTTTTTTAACTATTTTCCCTGTGTCACATTATTAAGCCAATATAAAGTTTATAAAATTGGTTTGGAATAATATATTGAGGCATCTTTTATTACTCTAAAACCCGTTTTCATGAATAACAATTTAAACAAATAACTTAACCACTCTCTTGCCGTACACCAACCAAGCCTAATTGAAAAATCAATATTTTGCCTTACACCAACCAAACATACTTGATCTATATTCCTTGTGCCACATTATTCCGTCAATACAAAAGTTATAGAATGTTTTGTAATAATATATTGAGACATCTATTATTACTTCAACCCCCATTTTCATAAATACCAATTAAAAACAGAATTCAACCCATTTCTCGTTAGTCGGAAGGCAACATTCCACCAGCGGTAATTGAAAGAAACGTAATTTGTGGTCGTATATATGATTTTATTTCATCCAATTCTGCCTTTGAAAGTCGTAATGAATAAGAGTCAGCGGTTGATGTAATTAATTACGGGTTATTTATTTTTTTTTTCTGAAAGTCAAAGGATGTGTTTTTTATTTTAGTTTTTTTTTTTTTTTATGCAACGGGCTCTGCCTAGTTAGCTATCTATGCCTTTCGAAGTGACGTATTGAGATGGTGGTTGTTTTTATATGTGGATGGAAATGTTTGCAATAAATGTGATTTAATTCTATATTAGATTTGTGTTTGTAGCTAATTTATGTATGCGATTTGATATTGGAGTTCTCATCTTGTGTATTTGTTATTATAATAATAATAATAATAATAATAATAATAATAATAATATAATAATAATATAATAATAATAATAGACTATTATTATTATTATTAATTAAAGATTTCAGTATTCGCTTTAAGCAAAAATAGTTTTTATTTTTCAATATTAATTTGAAGATAGCTATATATTTGAATTCGTTGCTCAGAAGGCTTTTTGATATTTAATTATTGAATATTCGCTTTAGCCCACGATAGTATTTTTCATTTTTCATAATGATTTCATATGATATAATGATAGATTATTATTATTATTATTATTATTATTATTATTATTATTATTATTATTATTATTTCTTTTGTTTGGGTCTATCGCATTCCTCCAATTCGACTTGGTGATATTTATATTGTGACGTTCCGGGTTGCATCCTGCCTCCTTAGGAAATTCATCACTTTTCTTACTATGTGCGCCGTTTCTAGGATCAACACTCTTCTGCATGAGTCCTGGAGCTACTTCAGCCTCTAGTTTTCTAGATTCCTTTTCAGGGATCTTGGGATCGTGCCTAGTGTTCCTATGATTATGGGTACAATTTCCATTGGCATATCCCATATCCTTCTTATTTCTATTTTCAGATCTTGATACTTATCCATTTTTTCCCTCTCTTTCTCTTCAACTCTGGTGTCCCATGGTATTGCGACATCAATGAGTGATACTTTCTTCTTGACTTTGTCAATCAACGTCACGTCTGGTCTGTTTGCACGTATCACCCTATCCGTTCTGATACCATAGTCCCAGAGGATCTTTGCGTGATCGTTTTCTATCACTCCCTCAGGTTGGTGCTCATACCACTTATTACTGCAAGGTAGCTGATGTTTCTTGCACAGGCTCCAGTGGAGGGCTTTTGCCACTGAATCATGCCTCTTTTTGTACTGGTTCTGTGCAAGTGCCGGGCATTCGCTTGCTATGTGGTTTATGGTTTCATTTTTCGTATTGCACTTCCTACATATGGGAGAGATGTTATTTCCGTCTATCGTTCTTTGAACATATCTGGTTCTTAGGGCCTGATCTTGTGCCGCTGTTATCATTTCTTCAGTTTCCTTCTTTAGCTCTCCCCTCTGTAGCCATTGCCATGTGTCATCACTGGCCAGTTCTTTAGTCTGTCTCATGCATTGTCCGTGCATTGGTTTGTTGTGCCAGTCCTCTGTTCTGTTAGTCATTGTCCTGTCTCTGTATATTTCTGGGTCTTCGTCTACTTTTATTAGTCCTTCTTCCCATGCACTCTTTAGCCACTTGTCTTCACTGGTTTTCATATATTGCCCCAGTGCTCTGTTTTCGATGTTGACGCAGTCCTCTATACTTAGTAGTCCTCTCCCTCCTTCCTTTCGTGTTATGTATAGTCTGTCCGTATTTACTTCTTTGGGTGTAGTGCTTTGTGTATTGTCATATGTTTCCTGGTTTTCTGATCTATGCTGCGGAGTTCTGCCTTCGTCCATTCCACTATTATTATATTATTATTATTATTATTTATTATTATTATTATTATTATTATTATTATTATTATTATTATTATTATTATTTACCCCCAAGGGATAATTGTGTTTTCTCTCTTCCGGGTCTTGCATGTTCAATCAACGTTGTGTAGTGATCTTCACTCGAAATTAAAAACTTGTTTACGGGAATTAAAAACTTGTTTTACCGAAAAATTAAAAAACTTGTTTACTCCTTCATCCCCCTTCTGTTCACAAATAGATGAGGAGGAGGAGGAGGAGGAG
The DNA here is from genome assembly GCF_015104395.2 of Macrobrachium nipponense. Lineage (NCBI taxonomy): Eukaryota > Metazoa > Arthropoda > Malacostraca > Decapoda > Palaemonidae > Macrobrachium > Macrobrachium nipponense. The sequence goes on from NC_061094.1 coordinate 54,267,173, forward strand.
GAGGAGGAGGAGGAGGAGGAGGAGGAGGAGGAGGAGGAGGAGGAGGAGGAGGAGGAGGACTCTCCGTACCATCCTGAACTCCGGCTCTTTAGAAATATATAGCTTATGACGACACCGAAAGCGTATTCAATTTTTGCTTAAAGGAAGACGAAGATCAGCCTTGAATGATGTTTATCTCAAAGGCCGTCCTTGGCTATCCAGGTGATATAGATCAAGGAATTGCATTGGTTTAGAGTCGTTATTTTGCCATTTAATTGCCGTTGGGGTTTGGAATATGAAAGGATATTGTTCTTAGTAACCGGGACGTTTTATCATTATAAATGCATAATTTGTAAACAAACAATGTCACGCATCAGTTTGATCTTTGTACTCAAATCATACTAGAAATAAATATCCACTAAGCACGAATGAAATAACAGTATTAATATTTTCTTTCTGGATTTGCTTTCTATAATACTCTTCTATAAGTAAGTAGATTTTATGACTACATTTTCAGTATTTGAAGAGAAATGAATTTAATATGGTTCGTATTTTGTTTAAATCTTGCAATAGAATTAATAACTAGAAAGTAAGTCTTAAAATATTTATATATTTATTACGCCACTGCATTATACAGAATGTTTCCGAATGTAATCGGAACAACATTCTCAGGATAAAAACAAAACTTTTTTTCTCTCCTTATTTGTCTTTTTCGTATCTTCAAAATTATTCGAAAATGGAGTACATATTATTTAATGTATTTATGTTTATATCTTGTTAGGTATATGCTTATAAAGAACAAGCTACATAATGAAATGAATGGTCTTCCTAGGTGTAATAGAAAAGAACAGAGATTTTACAAAAAAAAAAAAAGTAGGAAGATGCCAGCAAGGTCGAGAGTTAACTGTAGCGAGAAACGTGTTTTGACTTGCCAGTAAGTTAAACGACATTTGGATATCTCATTAAAGAAAGGAAAGGCTGAAGCCTTAAAAGTAACCGAGTCGCCATCTCAGGATATCCAGGCATTTTTGGAAGGGAACAAATTTTGTGATCTGTGTGATAAAAATCCACAGTTATATAGTAAACTATATAACTATGTAATTTATATATATATATATATATATATATATATATATTATTTATATATATATATATATATATATATATATATATATATATATATATATATATCTATATATATTTATTTACACATACATAGTTTACTATATAATTGTGGAATTTCATTACACAGATTGTTTTTCATTAGACTGTGAATTTCTTAGCAAAACTTAAAAAAAAATATATTGTCGAGAAAGAAATTTAATGAGGATGTAGACTTTCCATGACTCTGAATGAAGGAAAGCGGGATGGTTTTTATCTTTTTTCTTTTTTTCTCTTTTTTTGGTAAAACAAACAAATCCTTGCAAAAATATTTGTCAAGGATTAACACAGGCCTGAGCAGTTAGTTTGCAGATAAATATGCTCAGCGCTTAAGTACATAGAATCGTTAAATTTCGATGCAAATATGTTTTAAATACTGTCTTTTAAATGCTGTCTGTTGGGTACTAAATTCGTGAGGA
>NC_061094.1:54283731-54285776 GCF_015104395.2 Macrobrachium nipponense
TGTATATTTCTGGATCCTCGTCTACTTTTGTCAGTCCTTCTTCCCATGCACTCTTTAGCCACTCGTCTTCACTGGTCTTCATATATTGCCCCAGTGTTCTGTTCTCGATGTTGACGCAGTCCTCTATGCTTAGTAGTCTCTGCTTAGTAGTCTCCTCCCTCCTTCCTTGTGTTAATGGCTTTTATCATATTTCCGGCGTTGGGTTTTGACTTGAGTATTGCCTTGAGTCTGCACATATTCTTTCCTGATCGTGTTCTTCATCTCTTGATGTTTTATATCCCCTCCTTCCATTATTCCCAGGTATTTGTATCCCGTCTCATCTATGTGTTTGATGTTGTTCCCGTCTGGTACTTTTATTCCTTCAGTCCTTGTTACTTTGGTCTTTTGTATGTTGAAAAAGGCACATTTTTCTATTCCAAACTCCATCTTGATGTCCCGATACAATCCTTATTATTATTATTATTATTATTATTATTATTATTATTATTATTATTATTATTATTATTATTATTATTATTATTATTATTATTATTATTATTAACAAGAACAAGTAAATTTCATTACTTGCCAATTAAATTGAGGAATTATTTACATTCAATGCACTGTCGTAATTTCAGGCAGGTATGTAAACAAACACATTCACAGCAAGTTGCCCAAAACCAAAACACAGTTTCGGTTTCAAATTATTTACAGTGGCCTTAGTAATGAAATCAAATATAAATTCATCTGCAGTTTAGCCTAAAGACAACAATGAACAGAAATAAACCCTTTGCCCAATATACTGAAGGATATTATTCTTTAAAAAAAAAGTGGCCTGAGCAAATAATTCAAATACCAAAACTAGTCTACACTTTAAGCACAAAAGTTAACATTTAAAAATAACTTGATTCTATTGTCAAGGTTTCAAATATTCAAAGGTGCCTTGGTAACGAATTCGAATATAGTAAATAGCTAATCTACAAATTAGGCTAGGCATTTTTTTTTTCAAATACAAAACTATTTATTCTAAAGCGACTATTCAGAAATTTATTTAAAATGGGCCTGATCAACTCATTCAAACAAAATCTATCTACAAATTATATGAGAAAAATCGTTATGAAAAAATAGAAGATACTATTGTGGCCTAAAGCGAATATTCCAATATTAGATATTAAAAGCGTTCTGAACAATTAATTCAAATATACGCTATCTACAAAATTAGTATTGAAAAAAAAAACTATTTTGGCCTGAAGCGTATATGGAAATATTTAAATATTATAAGCTTTCTGAACAATAAATTGCAAGATACACTATATATAAATAAATATTGGAAAAAGTTAGAAACGTAAAAGAACTATTTTGGCCTAAAGCGAATATTAACTACCTACAAATTAATATCGAAAAAAACATTTGAAAAATAAAAAAAAATACTATTTTTAAAGCGTATATTTAAATTTTTAAACATTAAAGCATTCTGAGCAATGAATTTCAAACGAAACGCAATCTACAAGTTGCCATTGGAAAAACATTTGATAAAAAAAAAAAAAAAAAAAAAAACAAGTTTCATTCCCAAGCGAATACATCATGGCAACACCGAAAAGGCGAAAAATAAAACCGCCAGAAAATGCAAATGGGAACATTTCGCCAAACTTTCCCCCCGAAAGAGCAAACTTGCCATATGGAGTTGGAAAGGACCCGCACATGGGCCGAAATGAAGGTGGAAGGGGGAGGAGGAGGGAGGTTTAAGGGGGAGCGGGGGAGGGGGTCAAAAAAGATAAGAAGGCTGAGTAAATAAAAGAGCTGATGCATAAGAGAGAAAGAAAGAAGAAGGGAGACGCTGGTGTGTTTGGAAATTTGCAAAAAAGGGTGATGAAGGAGCTTAATCTTAAGAGGAAGAAGAAGAAGAAGCAAGAAGAAGAAAAAGTTTATTGGCCTTCTGAATGTATTGTTGCTTTGAAAATATTATTAACAAAAGACTGCTGGTAGTTCTCTAGCTCGAGAATATACTGGCATAAAAATGATTACAGGGTTCGAAAGCTTTTTGGTAAAGGGTTTTAAAATTATAC
>NC_061094.1:54286276-54301276 GCF_015104395.2 Macrobrachium nipponense
GCATGAAGTAGTAATCTCTGTCTGTCTCTCTCTGTCTGTCTCTCTCTCTCTCTCTCTCTCTCTGTCTCTCTCTCTCTCTGTAGTCTTTGGCTTAATATACCGAAGAATGCATGCTTTGAGATTCGAGAGAATCTGCAGTTTTCACTCTTAAAACTGTGGTTTCAAGGAGCCATTTTTCTTTCATGTTATCTAAATTGGTAAGGGTCAGGATGACTTTACCACAGACGTTCGACCACCTAAACAAACATATCATCCATTCTTATCTTCGTCTTCACTAACCCCTAATTCTTGAATCGCATTTGGTATCAAGTTCAAACATAATCACAAACTGCTTTGGTCAAAGAGTGCTGCGAGTTACTTTGTAGGTAGAGTGTCACTAACAAATGAAAAATATAATATTTTTCAAAGATTCCTTCTGCCGTCACTTGTTGAATGAACTACTAGTCTTGTATGTTTACGGTTACTAAAGTAGCGTCACAACATCTGGGGATAAAGTCTCCAATGCTATTTTGGCCATGTTCACGATTTCATTATGCATTCCCTTAAGGAAGATGACGCGGCTAATAGTCTTATTTTTCCCAAATATGTATGGGCAAGTATCAATTGACTAACTGATTTATGGTTACTGAAACTGGCGTCGCAACGTTAGGGGATAAGTCTCGAAAGCTATTTAGGTATTTTGGTCATGTTCTACATCTCATTAAACATTCAATTTGTCTTCCTTCGTAAAGATTACTAACGAAAATTTCATCCAGTAAGCGCACATCAATTCAAAATACTGGGACTTTAAATCTGTCGAGACTGAAAGTCTGGTCCATCTCAACACGCACTCGCACTTAATTCCACCAAATACTGGATTTTTCAAGTTACAAAGGACTCTAACTTTATGATGACCTCAGCAGAATTGTGGGCGAGAAATATAAATAAGTGGATGCCATTCAGTCGCGAACAGAGATTTAGTAAACAAAAGAAAAGCCGTGGCGTTTGATATACTGGCAAGAAATTAGTAGCTGCAAGTAAAAGCATTTCCATCCCAGTGATTACGGATGGAGGAATGCTGATACCCTGGATGAAAGGGCTGCCGGGTGTCTGGGAATGTAAACAGAAAGAGAGTAATGGTAAATATGGGCATTTGTCGTCTGACTGGCCACTCTTTGATTCGCCATAATAAAAACTGTGATACGATATTCCGAATCAGAGAAAATCTAGAGGGAAGGGGAATTGTTGTAAACTGCGCTGCCATAATTCAATTAACGAAGGAAATGCTTACTCCGAAGCGAGAAGAATACAGAATAGAACTGAAATGTCACTATATTAACTAATAAAATAATTTTTTAGCTAAAGTAAATAAACATGATAATAGTAACCAAAATCATAAAGTTAACATAATTTCAGATATAAAGTACGAAGTTGGAGGTTCATAGGAGAGCCAGCACAGAGAGTGAAAAATATAAGCGACCGCCTAAAAAGGTTAATGAATTCAGAAGAAAGATTTCAAAAATACAAAATGCCAGGTAGCTCTGGCATCGTGACTGACGCCTGTCGCTCCGTACGATGGATGGGTACAAAAATGAAGGGTAATTCTAACAATGAAATTAATTTAAACTGTTTAAAGCGATTAAGACTACCAAAACATACAATGGATTAAGAGAAGTACACTTGAAGCAGGATGAATTGTGAAAGTGAATACCGGTAACGATTCCAGTTACTCAAAGTCAGTATAAGAAGAAACAAGTAAAAAATGCGTCGAAGAAACTTTTCTGTAGTGTATACTGCTGTATGAGCCGTGGCCCATGAAGCTTTCAGCCACGGCCCGGTGGTGACCTGTCCTAAAGCTGAGTCAGACACACGATTATGGATAACTTTAACATTAAAAAAATAAAACCTATTGAGGCTGAGGGATGCAATTTGGTAAGTTTGATGATTGGAAGGTGGATGATCAACATACCAATTTGCAGCCCTCTAGCTACAGTAGCTTTTAAGATCTGAGGGCGGACAGAAAAAGGGCGGACGGACAGACAAAAGCCGTCACAATAGTTTACTTTAACAGCAAACTAAAAAAAGGACACCAGTCGGATCTTAAACTTCATCATTGCAACTTTTTCATGAGATCCAAAGCGGAATCATGAGCCTTGCAACAAGCGCGAGAGGAGTTTGTTAAGCAACCAGGAGCTACAGTTTAAAGATTTACGCTACCAAAGCAGGAATCCCTCACGTGGAAAATGCAAGATAAAGGTTTGAATGTCCAGCTCACTGGCTTTGACAGATAGAGGCCTGCATCCCAACACACCAGTAACTCACAGAATCTCAAATACAGGCCTATATTCCAACCACACTAAGGGAATCCTCAGAAGTTTCAAATACAGGGCCTTATAGTTCCAACCACATTAGGAAATCCTCAGAACATCTTCAAATACGGGCTATATTTCCAACACATTGGGAGTCCTCAGAATTTCAATACAGTCCTATTCCTAACACATTAGGAGTAACTCAGAGAATCTCAAATACAGGGCTATATTCCAACACATTAGGAATCCTCAGAATGTCAAATACAGGCCATATTCCAACACATTAGGAATCCTCAGAATCTCAAATACAGGCCTATATTCCAACACATTTGGAATCCTCAGAATCTCAAATACAGGCCTATATTCCAACACATTAGGAATCCTCAGAATCTCAAATACAGGCCTATATTCCAACACATTAGGAACCCTCAGAATCTCAAATACAGGCCTATATTCCAACACATTAGGAACCCTCAGAATCTCAAATACAGGCCTATATTCCAACACATTAGGAACCCTCAGAATCTCAAATACAGGTTTGTATTCCAACACATTAGGAATCCTCAGAATCTCAAATACAGGCCTATATTCCAACACATTAGGAATCCTCAGAATCTCAAATACAGGCCTATATTCCAACACATTAGGAACCCTCAGAATCTCAAATACAGGCCTATATTCCAACACATTAGGAATCCTCAGAATCTCAAATACAGGCCTATATTCAACAACATTATTAGGAATCCTCAGAATCTCAAATACAGGCCTATATTCCAACACATTAGGAACCCTCAGAATCTCAAATACAGGCCTATATTCCAACACACTTGGAACTCTCAGAATCTCAAAGCTGGTGTTGTGTTGAGAAAATTAACAGAGAAAAGAGGGTTGAATTAACAAAAATACGAACGGCCAGAAAGACGAAGGAAGACTTTTTAAGGGAAAAGCTAAAAGGGCTTTTGGTACACACGATATCAAAAATGCAAAGTGTAAGAAGAAGAAAATGATGACGTTTGGTATATTTATTTATCATTAGTAAAGGCAAACTTGCTTCCTGTCCTTCCACATTAGCTGGGAGGGAACCTCTCAATGTACTGCAAGTCCACCAATATAAGAGAACTTTAATCTTTATATGTTATGTCTGGCTAAATGTCAAAGCTTGGACAAAGGGAGGCTACACATATTAATCTTGACTCCAACTTCGTCGATACTTGATGTCTTCACTTTGGGGAATTCAGTAAGAGTGAACGGAGTGAATCCAATAAAATGTTTAGCTGTCTCCTTCCAGCTTTGACTTTCGAAATGAACAGAGGAATATGAATGAACTTTATTCTAAAAAAAAATTGTAAATACATGTGTATATAAAAAAACACAGGGAAATACCGATCTTCTGATTTTTATTTTTCCTGCGAATTTCGTTAAACCTAAATCAAGTGCGTCTCCTACAATCTTTCAGCAGTTGTGTAAAAACATACATATATTTTCAATACATGAATAATGAACTTTAACTACAAGCTTTTCAGTTAGTTCTTTCATTTCTAGCGTCTATGGATGAGGGCGAAATCTGCTTATCTGTTTAATTATAATTTGGGCTATATATATATATATATATTATATATATATATATATATATATATATATTATATATATATATATATATATATATATATATTATATATATCTATATATATATACATATATATAGCCCAAATTAATAATTAAACAGATAAGCAGATTATATATATATATATATATATATATATATATATATATATATATATATATATATATATATATTATATATATATATACGAAAGAAAAGGAACAAAAAAGTACAAAGAAGGAGCATGTAGATGAATGAAATACAATTCCCAAAAAACAAAAAACAAATAAAGGTAACAAAGGGAAGACTACTTTCCCCTTATATGACGTTTGCCTCGCAGAGAGAGAGAGAGAGAGAGAGAGAGAGAGAGAGAGAGAGAGAGAGAGAGAGAGAGAACAACAGTAGTTATTGACACCCTGAGTAAACAATCTCCCTTGTCTGTGACGTATATAGCGATGGAGTGTTTGTTTTGGATATTAAACTGCTACGAAGATTTCCTTTAACAAAAGAAAAAACAAATTGAAGGTCTAACACAATAAGTGCAATTTCACCCTTGCCGGTAAAAAAATATAAAGAAATATAATTGAAAGAAACTAGCAAAAAACAGTGTTGGAATGTTTGTTCAAGCTATTAAAATACTACGAAAAGAGCGTTTATAAAAAAGGGGAAAATGAGGGTCTACCGGACTAAAAACAATTTCGTTTTTGAAGATAGAAATATGACGAAATATATATGATCAGAATGATAACAGAAATATTGATGGAATGTTCGTTCGGGCTATGAAACAGCTACGCATGGATCTTTTAAAAAATGAAGGTCAAACACAATGGTTGATATTCCATTCTTGACGATAAAAAATAAAATGAAGTAAAAAAATAGTAGCGGAATGCGCATTCAGACTATTAAATTGCTGCCAAAATATCTGTAAAACAAAAATATCCAAAACATTAAGTGTAATTTCATTCCTGTGTAATGACAAAATAAAATAAAACTGAAAACACAGAAACAAAATGACGGTATAGCAAAATTGCAAAATCTTTGGAAATTTCACCTCGCCGGGATGAAAAAAAAAAACAAGTAATGCAAGAAGAAAAACGTCTCCATTCCATGTGTAGTTATAAAAAACATACAACCTCAATTGAGGTGAACAAGCAAAATTATTCATATACCATTCACTGTTCCTGCTTTGCATGTTAGTGTATTCATTGTAAAACTGCTTCTTCCTCCCAAGAGCCTCTGTGCAAAAAATAAAAAAATAAAAAAAAGGTAGTATCTGATTACCATCATAAAAGAACTCTCTCTGAGATGCTCATTTTACTGACACCTTACCAGAGGCTTCATAGGTCTCCTGAGAATATTGGGATAAAAAACAAATGCGTTTAACAATGATTTGATCTCTGGTGAGTCTTCTCGTTGTCTAAAACCTTTCAACATTCTGCAATGCCTTTATTGTACAGGAATGAAACTCATTAATGAAAAGAAAATAAAGATACTAAGACTGTAATGGCTGCCAAAGACCAAAACAATTGAAGACTATAACGAGAGAGAGAGAGAGAGAGAGAGAGAGAGAGAGAGAGAGAGAGAGAGAGACTGTAATAACTGCAATGTTAGATACTGGAGACTATAATGAATGGAATGCTTGAGAGAGAGAGAGAGAGAGAGAGAGAGAGAGAGAGAGAGAGAGACTGTAATAACTGCAATGTTAGATACTGGAGAGTATAATGAATGGAATGCTTGAGAGAGAGAGAGAGAGAGAGAGAGAGAGAGAGAGAGAGAGAGAGAGAGAGACTGTAATAACTGCAATGTTAGATACTGGAGAGTATAATGAATGGAATGCTTGCTTGAGAGAGAGAGAGAGAGAGAGAGAGAGAGAGAGAGAGAGAGAGAGAGAGAGGACGACGTCTGATGTAAGTGGAAAGGGGGAGGACGCGGGAGGACGCGGGAGGGGTAGGAACAGCCGGAGGGGAATGGTTACGGGAAAAGCTATGCTCTTCTCATGAGGCATCTTTAGGCAAACATGAAGGTTCTCGAGACTTCGTTTAAGACGCATTCCAATTCAATGACGGCCCCAGCAAGCGGTTCAATTTGTAAAATGATTAAGAAAAAGGGTTGGGCGACTTCGCATCCTTTCAGTTTCTTAAAGTCTTTCCTAGGAGGGGAGAGGAATGGCTTGACGCAAGCAGCAAAGGCCATCGTGAAGTGGAATGCGTTTGTGTAGAAAAACAATCCATAAGAAGCATAGTATACCTTTCACAGCAAGGAATGAATGACAGGTGTAATGGGATGCTTTTACATGAGCTTTTTTTTAATATTTATCTAAATTTTTAAATGGTTCTATTATCTGATGAATGCGTGAGGGTGAAAGAGTGCGTGTTTGTAAAGATAAACAATAACCATAATAATCGTCTATCTTTTAGAGCAGGGCAATGAATGACAGGCGTAATGGGATATTTTCTGAGAACTCTTCTGATATATATCTGAATTGTTTAATGTTTTTATTCTTTAAGTTTGAAGCTTAGCCTCAAGAAGTTGAGGTTTATTCTAAATAAAATATTAAGAAATGACACCCAAGAGAGAAGCAATGCCAGTGTGACCGTGACCACTTTTGGATTCTCTACTAGCCTTCGTGTTCCTGGATTCTTATAACCTTTCTTCCTCTAAGAGGCAGTTATTGGTTCCTTCTAAAACCCGTTCATCATTCTCCTCTTCTTCGTTCAGGCCTGGGCTACAAAAATGACATAAAAATACCAATCCCATTTTCGCCCGTTCGAGCAGAAATGTGAATTTCAGCTGAGTTCTTCAGAATATGTCAAAAAAATACCTTAACTTGAATGTAAATTAATATGGAATATTCATCAGCTGAATTTTGCAAATCTGTTTACGTTATCAAAACCAACAAGCAGTAATCACACTACTAAAAAAAATCCTGTGATTTCTTTAGGACTGAGTTCTGGCATTTTTTTAAGAGTCTTGACCGGTGGAAAAAAAATATGTAAACATTTAGCAATTTGCAATTCATACTGCCCTTAGAGTTTTCCGAATTTAGATGACTTGATAAATAAAACGCAAAAAAATGTCAGTGTTGGAAAAAAATTGGCAAATCAATTCGAGTTTTTCAAGAATTCCTATCGAGGCATTAAACCTGAAATTAAATTTTCCACCTGTCAAAAAGCAACTATTTTTGGCAATAAATCTTTTTATGGGACACACGACCGAATGACATTTCTGAAGTAGGTTGTGGTGGAGGGGGGCGGGGGTTATACCTGAATTAAATATTCACCAGTTTTCTGGTACATTCATTAACCATGGTGAGATAAAACTGTATAAAAAAGTAAATGGACACGATACAAAATTCAGTCTTCGAAAGAAAAATGATAACAAGACTACTCAAGATAGAAATTCTGGTTGAGAACTCCATAACTCCACAGCAGAAAGATTACGGAGAATTGTCGTATGGATAAACAGTCAACGAAAAAGCGTACATATCCCATGTAAAGATGCACAGGGTGTCCATAAAGTCCCAGTGCAATTCTGAGCAATAAGTACTTGTAATGGTACTGGGACTTTATGAACACCTTGTATTTGTTTTCTAGATACAATGAGCTATATTTCCCAGCCAAACGGAACTATATTTCCTGGCAAAAGTACCATTTCGTCAAGGTGAAGGACGTTGTATTATCCTGGTAAAAGTACTATATTTTCCTGGGAAGAGGAGATATATGTCCCAAGTAAAAGACCTATACGAGTTTTTTCCAGGTAAAAGCAGAATATTTCCCAGGTTAAATGAGTTATATTTCCCAAGTAGAGAGACCAAAATTCCCCAGGCAGAAAGAGCCATATTTCCCAGGCAAAAAGAGCTATATTTCCCAGGCAAAACGAGTTATATTTCCCAGGTAAAATGAGCTATCTTTCCCAGGCAGCGGGGGTTATAATTCCAAGGTATAATGGCTGATTTTCCAGCCAAACCTCGCCACATACCTCAGGTAGGGAGCGCTATATTTCCCTAGAAGCACAAAAAAAATAAATAAAGAAATAAATACCATGAAACTAACTTGTAACTAACAAAAACAAAAAAGAAAGCCAGTAACCCCAACCACTTAAGTACGAAAGAAAGGTGCCAATCCAAGCATCAGAATCATTAAGAATTCAGCAAATGAGAAATAAAATCGACCTAAAAATTCAAAGACGGCCAGGGTCTTGCAACCCGACAGATATCCCCCTTCTCAGAAGCCGCATCCACAATGTTGACAGATGGGTCTGGGTAACATTCCGAAATCGGCGCCGCCTGCCCCCCGCCCCCCGAGCTGTGAGCTGCAATCCTCGCTAATCCCATAAACGGGGGCGACCTGGCTAAATTGGCTGAGGCCAGAGAGACAAACCCCAGGGAAATCTGAGGTTACCTGGAGGAATTTAGCTTCACCCCACAACAATTCCTACAGCCTTTCATTAACTTTGGGGAGGTCCTTGTTAATGAAGATGACTGTGGAGGTCAACGATTTAATAAGCGTGAAGGTTAAGTAATAAAATAATTTTTTGTATAAGTAGAAAAGTTAAAATTATATAAAAATATACGTATTTCCTTATAATGCAATGGAGAATTATTGGAACTCTTTTACATGATTATCCTAATTTTTAAAAAAATCTTAACGAAGGATATAATCGATAATAATGGAGGTAACGTGTATATATATATATATATATAATATATATATATATATATATATATATATATATATATATATTACATATATATATACATTTATATATATATATATATATATATATTCATATATATATATATATACATATATATATATATATATATATATATATATATATACATACTATACACACATACAGATATACATACATACATACATACATACATACATACAACAAATAATAATCTCCTACTATTATATTATTATAGATATATTATATATATATCTATAGATGATATATATAGATTATATTCTATATATACAGAAATAACTGAAATCCTAGTATTTATTCACATGTATGTAGGTGCATTCATGCTTCCCTTATTAGCCGAATAGTAAACAAAAGGAACAGGTTAAAACGCACAACTCAAAATGCAAAAAATTTGGAGGGAAGACTTTACCTGTACGAATGTCCTCATCAGCATCCAAGTATACTGTAAATGATCCGGTCACACTTAAATCCGTCCTGTAAAAAATAAAAAAGTAGACATTAAAGATTCTCTACTTTTTTTAATCATTGCATGGAAAAAGACATTACTTGCGCAGCAGGTATGATCTTATGTTTCTCATTTTATCTGGATATATGACCTTCTTCAGCGCATAAAATATCACCTATCTATTAAAATAATTCACCTTTATTGCTCCCCCATTAAATAAAGGGAGTCGTGATTTATGAGACTTTTTATTCATAGCACAATTATATTGTCTCGTATATTGGTGCTACTGATTTACTTTATGAGTAATGGTAGGTTTCATTCTTTATCTGATTGTACTGTTTTTATGGTTTATAATTGAGAAAATTATTCTAAATTTCATTTTGTTTATACCTTGGTGTATTGTCTTTAATTTTCGTGATGTATTGTCTTCAATTTTCGTGAATATATGGCCCACCTAATTCACAAACTAACAATTAAACCTAAATTCTACTCCAATTCAAGGCTACAGCAATGTTACTCCTTGTATATCAGGACTTCATATATCGTATGAAGAGCATTACGACATCAAGGCCCCAAAACACATACAAAAGCATCGCTAGTTTTATGTTCCAGGTCACAAGATTTCCATTTTCTGTCGGCCAAGGAAATCTCATTACAGTCCCTTAGCTACCACGCCTCTCAATGTTGAGAACGAAGTGTACTGAAAGAGGAATGTCAATGCATACCTTTCACTCTGAGGAGAACTTGATTTTGAAAGGTGTTCTCGGGTAGAAATCTCCCAAGAATCTGTGGTGATTTTAGAAGGCGCCTTTCAAGGTATTGGCAGCGTCTCGCACTACGCTTTTCGTGACATCTATTTACCTCTCTTCCCTAATCCATTACAGAAATTGGAAAGTCTATCACCTGGGTACCTGAACATACCACACCTTCGGCAATCTTTCGGATGGGTCCAGTGGGTCGACTCTTTCGGGCTGCATAAGATAGAGGAAATAATTCATTTTACTCAGTGGGTCTCAGATTTTACGAAATCCTTCTATTTCCATTGACTAACTCACATTTAGAATACTTATTAATACGTAGAAAACCTAAATTCAAATAGTTTAGTTTCCAATAGGGGCACCACGCTTTACTGATGACCCTTGTATATGGCTGTATGAAACGGGGCTCGTATTTGACAAAACAGATAAAAACAAAAGGGTTTGTATGAGTAAGATAAAAAAAACATACCGCCATAACATTAACAAATCCACACCACAGCCTCAAGAATATAAATAAATAGTGATGTAACCCATTCTCATTGGAGCAGCAAAACATTCACGAACGAAAAAGAAATACTGGAATTAACATTACATCAGCAAGTGCTCTTTAACATCATAATGATCAAAATTGCAGAATAACGATATCATGTAATATTCTGTTTGCAACGAAAACATTGAGTAATTTTCAATATCTCTCAGTAAAATAAGGAGCAAAAATGTATTGTCGTAATATAGCGTTTTTGCTTCCTTCTTATCTGTTTGCCATCAACATTACCCTGACTTTTCATACTATTTAATCTATTTACTTATTAATTTATCAAATTTATTTATACTTTTTTAATCATTGATTTCTCTTTTTTAAAATGACACCGTAATCTTTGGAAGTTTGAATTTCAAGGCAATGGTCCCTGTGAGCCTGTTCCATATGAATTGGGTTCATCTTCTGTATAATAATAATAATAATAATAATAATAATAATAATAATAATAATAATAATATAATAATAATAATAATAATAATAATAATAAGGGGAGAGTGGGTAAGAAGCCCCCTTAAGGAGAAATGCTTATATTGTCCACAGTATTTCAGCTATTGACCTAACAGAGATCTAGAAAGCTTTGTTATTGGAGTATCAACGATCATAATCATGAGAAGCTGTTAGCAATTTCGATAGTAAAAACATGACCTGAAAAAAGGGGGCCTTTTACCCCATGTGGGGTAAGAAGCCCACGGTTTGGGGCTTTTTGCCTCATACCTAAGATATTGTGATACTTCATGAAAACTACCATTTAAATTGAAAAGTAGACGCCTATTTTTGCTAACTATAAAAAATTCAACCTTCCACACAAAAATATTAAAGAGTAATGTTGGAAAATATACAAAAATTAAATCTTAGAGTTCTTAGTTTCTTGTAAATCCTAGGAATTTTTAGGTATTCATAGGAAACTGAAATTAGCAAAATTGTGAAATAAATTGACACTTCCTCTACATGACAGCTGTAACAGCACAATTAGAAATAAATTCACTTTCTTTATATAGCACCAAGAATAACACAAATAAAAAGAAATAAGTTTTACGTAAGCAAGAACAAAAGTGACACAAGTAAAAAAGGTAGACTAATTTTCTTTACATTACTCCATTCTCTCTGGCTAAAGTCCTGCGACTGTGGTGGCCATCTGGAATTGTAATGCTTTTCTGCTCCATTGGCTTAACAATTTTTTTTTAACAAAGTGATGTAGCCAGTCTACGAAACAATCTGCATTAGACCATCCATTTCCTGTGCATCTAGTAATTGATCCAGGTGAGCTGCCGATCATAAGTAGAAGTCATCCTTTTACGGGCAAATATAAACATAAGAGGAAGACAAACTCCAGCTGCCTTCATTGCACAAATAATGTTGTCTGTCCTCTTTCACCACTGGTTACATGTCCAACTGATCAGATGGGGTAAAAAGCCCCCTGGCTTCTTGCCCAAAGCGTGGTGGCCTTTTACCCCACTTGCCATTTTTTAAGAAAACCAAATCCACCTGTACCTCAATTGAGTTTTCAAGTCTGAATTGCATTGCAAGATATTTCTTACCCCTCTCTTTTAAAGGTAACTAGTAACGTTAAAGTTACTGACTTTACTGACAAGATGTCCGCACAGGATATCCCTGATATAGCACGCATACTTACACGAAAATGTGTCCAAAAGAAGAAAAATGCATGCTGGCTGTCCCCCGTCCCATTCTAGTTCTCCCTGGCTGTTTGGAATAGAAGCTTCAGGCAGAAGTTGTTGCTGCACTGATCAGCTGACTAATTTGCTATGATATGTAATAAGCAAGAATAGGAGGACCGCCTTATACCCCACGGTGGCCTTTTACCCCACTCTACCCTAATAATATAATATTTTCAATTACAGCGGGTTGACAAAAGGTAACATAACTCGTTACGCAGTTTTTAATTATGACGATTTTTAAATCATGTCGATTTTTTTTTAAATCATAACATAATGGATTGGTCACCATTACAAAAAGCTAAACGTCAAAAAAAATCTTGAACCAACAGGCACAAAAAAAAAAAAAATAATATAAATAAAAAAAGGCAAGATAACTCGTTTTGTCGATTTTTTTTTAATAAATCATGCCGATATTTTTTTCTTTTTAAAATCAATCTAACATAATGGATCCGTCTCCATTAGAAACAAGCCAAACGCCAAAGGAAATTGAGTCATCAGGCGCAAAAAAAGACATAAATAAATAAAAATACCAAAAATAAGCAAAATAACTCGTTTTGTCGATTTTTTTAAAAAATCATAACTACATAGTGATCCGTCTCCATCAGAAAGGGCCAATCGCCAAAGGAACTTGAACCAACAGGCGCTCAAAAAAGCCAAAATGATAACTCGTCTAAGAAACGTTATTGCTCTTGCCATCAGCAATACGGGAGCGTGACTCAGCCCCTGGAAGGCGAAAGGAAAAAGGTAACAGCTGCCGAGTTCGAAACCCATCTGTGCCTGATATACGACCCGAAACTCAGAGGGTGAAAGGACACCACAATGTTGGAGATTGGTGTTGAAAAGTTGAGATATTATAAATAATTTATAGATTTCTGCAAAAAAAACTATTGAGATGGCTATTTCTCTGTTGGCCCTCAGATCTTAAATTCTACTGAGACTAGAGGGCTGCAATTGGCATGTTGATCATCCACCATCCACTCATCAAGCATACCAAATTGCAGCCCTCTAGCTTCAGTAGTTTATATTTTATTTAAGGTTAAAGTTATTGGTGCCAACAACACGGGCCCCCACCGGGTCGCGGCTGAGTCTTTTATGGGCCGTGGCTAAGAGCTTCATACACCATTATAGGTTGTACAGAAAACTCAATTGCGCTGACCAAACTTCGGATTATTTTTTACTTGTTGCATTTTAAAGAAATATTAAATGCTCCTTGTTTTCTTTTGTCCTTAATGATTATTATAAATATAATAATATATATTAACATTGGGACACTGTTCCTTCACCCTGCTGCACTTAATTTATTCCTATCTATAAAGAGATGATTTGAATCCAGGAGACATAAAAAAAATAACTGAAATTAAGCTATGTCAAAAT
This sequence comes from Macrobrachium nipponense, assembly GCF_015104395.2. Taxonomy (NCBI): domain Eukaryota; kingdom Metazoa; phylum Arthropoda; class Malacostraca; order Decapoda; family Palaemonidae; genus Macrobrachium; species Macrobrachium nipponense. The sequence goes on from NC_061094.1 coordinate 54,299,675, forward strand.
GAAATCCGATATTCAGATTATATGAGACAAAAGTCTTGGCCCACTGCTGCAGTTCAAGAATGAAAACCGACCCATAATGCCTTTAGGCAAAAAAAAAAAAAAAAAAAAAAAAAAAAAAAAAAAAAAAAAAATCTAGAAAAAACAAATCCTAAAAGACTCGGGTAAAGTTACAAGACCTCATTTGAATTTGAGGCGGTTTGAATGAAATCAAGAGGAGAAACACCGTCTGCAAATGGCATCATACTCCATACTCTATCTGCATAATGGAAGCATCTCCCCCCCCCCCCCCCCCCCCACCCCACACACACACACTTACCTAATACCCATGAGGTCTCTCCTCCCCCTCCTCCTACATGACCCTCCACCTCCCTTGTCTGTCCCCTTCCAGAGGGGAACTGCAAAGAACTGATAATAACTGCAAATCCCTCGAGGCTTTAGACAGATTTCGTTTTCTATTTTTTCTTCAGCGTTGAGTTACGAGAAAGCGTATTGTGGATTTTGTCGGTGAATTAACTTGATTTGGGGGATTAGAGTTCGTGCGTAAGACTCGGCTGCCAATACAAGATTAAAATAAAAGTCTTGAAAGTGAATAAGAAGGAAATATATAATTGAATTTTCTTTCCGCTAGGAACCAAAGTGATGTAATACGCTGTTCTATATTTAAACGCGCTCATAGATCTGATTGTCGAGGGGATATCACTTGTGAGCTGACAACAATTATCCTGAGGGAAAACAAAAACAACAGATTTAATAACATTCTCCAACAAATCCCCAAATGATAAAAGAATAAATGAGCTCCATATTCACAGAAGGGGAGAAACAATTATGACCACAAGAGAATTTCCTGATGTGATTTTCTGCTAGACTTCCCGTGAGTCCTTTAATGTGATTATGCTCATGAATTCACACCTTCATATATTTTTAAGTTCTTGACGTTGACTACATGTCATAAACATGTCGTTATCTTGTCGTACAGAGATCACGAACTAGCTGGAAAAAATTCAACAACTTTTCAGTCTTTCTAAACCGGTTATCAAAAGAAAAGACAATAATTCCCTTCACCCTTTCACATCTCTTTCAGTTCGTGAGGTTGATTGCATGACATAAACATGTCGGTAACTTGTCGCAAACAGATCACAAACAAGTCAGAAACATGTTGGATACAAGTCAACAACTTGTCAGTCGTCCTAAGCCGGTTATCAATGGTAAAGTTAATAATTCCCTTCACACCTTCACATCACTTCAAGTTCGTGAAGCTGATTATATGTTGGTATCTTGTCGCTGACAGATTACAAATAAGTTGGAAACATGTTGGATACAAGTCAACAACTTGTCATTCGTCCTAAACCAGTTATCATCGGAAAATGATTACAACTCTCTTCACATCTTTACACGTCTTCAAGTTTGTGAAGTTTACTACATGTCACAAATACATGTCGGTAACTTGTCACACACAGATCACAAACAAATTGGATACATGCTGGGTACAAGTCAACAACTTGTTGGTGGACCAAAACTGGTTATCACCAGAAAAAGCCAATAATTCCCTTCACATCTTCACACATCTTTAAATTTGTGAGGTTTATTACATGTCATAAACAA
>NC_061094.1:54303776-54311276 GCF_015104395.2 Macrobrachium nipponense
GCTTTATGGTATAAGCGTTTAAAGATTTCAATGTATATTTTTTCTTTAATTCAGCCTTGCCACAAAGCAAGAATTAAATCACAGTAGGAAAAATCATTGCTTGACACCTACAGCATTACGTATCTACTAATAAGTCTCACCCGTAGTTTATACTTTCTGGATACTCTCCCACTATCTTAACTCATTTTTTCTGTAAACAAACAACATCAGAGTTGAAAACAAAAATGCTTTCCCTTCCTTTCATTTACGCTCATGAACTTACAACATCGTTGTAATCTTTTCATCCATGATTTACCTGTAATACCTGAGCAGTTTTCTTCTATAGCTTTCATTGTCATTTGAAATCGAACACCAAGAACAGCCAGGAATGATTGAGGAACACATTTCTTTACCACAAGACTCCCTTCGTTCCCATTTACCTCCAGTTGTAGTGAATTATCCCATTTTTCTCTTATCATCTAACTTTGCATTCAAGTTACCCAGCACACCTACCATTTCTTATTCGTTTCTATACATTTGGATTCTGATCGAAACACTCCCTTTCATAATAATATTTTACTAATTATGATATATGCTTGTTTCCTCTGTAGATTATCCTATCACAATCACACAATCGCTGGACTAATTCGTTCATACTCTTGTATTTATCCCTATTCATTATAGAATGGGTTAATCTTTAAGTAATGAAAAGTCTTTTTTATATAATCATAGGGCAATAAATAAATGCATTAGTTACTCCACGTCTCGTTCATATCATAATTATCTACATCAGACGTACTATGTCCTATTCTCTGGGAGAAACTAAAGGCATCTAAATCATACCAGAATTACAAGGAAAATACCTTCAATGTATATCAACTATTTTCCGAAGAACGAAAAAAAAAAAAAAACGAGTCCCAGTTCAGAAAGGGACGAAAAAATGCCCGCAATCTCGATTTTCAGCATCAGATCCAAACATTCTTATGTTGAAGGTCTGCTCTGCACTGAAGAGGAAAAAAAACAATTATCCAGATGTTAAATAATTTGGAGCAATATATTTTGTTATTTACAGATATCCAGACATCATCTCGATAAATGCATCTATCTACGCCAATGATCCTTCGAATAAAAAATGTAACCTAGCAAGGGAAAAAAGGATTGACACAAGTGGTGCTTTTGAAGATTCCTATTCATTTTCCTTAACCTTCTCAAAAACCTGCGTTTACAAATGGAGAGACGTAGGATACACTTACAAAACAAATCAAAGCGTGTTTGTATTGAATAGGGAACAAGGAAGAAATATATATGATAAAACGCGTTTGATACTCGGCCTGAGTTGGCAGAGATATTTGGAAGATTCTTACAAGCGTGTTTGTAATGAATAGAAAACAAGGAAAAAATACATGTGATAAAATGGGTTTCATATTCGTCCTGAGATGGAAGAGAGATATTTTGGAGACTCTGCAGCAATAGCTGCGTATTCAAAGCAAGAATTTAATGAATGGAGGTTTTGAAGACTCAGCAGTCGTCCAAGAATTAAAGATTTCTTTTCTCTCTTGCCTGGGTCAAGAAGGAATGTTTCAGCTGAAGTTATCACTGGAGGATTTTATTTTTCTGAAAATTAAACTTCATTTTGAAAGTAAATCCATTTTTCTGTTCTGTGTCCTCTTTACTTTTTTACTCTAGTGATCTGAAATGGGCTCTTCTTCCCACATGCAATCTGAATAACGAAGTGATTTACTGAAGATACACTTTATGCAAGCAAACTGATTCATCTACGAGAGAGAGAGAGAGAGAGAGAGAGAGAGAGAGAGAGAGAGAGAGAGAGAGAGAGAGAGAGAGAGTAATGAATAGCAGATTTCATAAGAGCGTGTGATATTTAATTTCAACAGAAATGGTCATCATTCATTAAAGGTAAAAAAAAAAAGATAATTCTAAGTACTGATATTTAATTTTAACAGAAATGGTTGAGGTATGAGGAAATTTAAACTAATTTAATAGAAAATAGAAAAACTATATCATCAACTTGAAACTGGTTGTTTTATTATCTTTTTAAGAAGGCGGTACTTAGAAATTTTTTTTTTTTTAACCTTTTTACCTTTAATGAATAATAATCATTTCTGTTAAAATTAAATATCAGAACTTAGATTTTTTTTTACATTTTTACCTTTAATGAATAATAACCATTTCTGTTAAAATCAAACATCAGTTTTTAACTTTTCACCTTTAATGAATAATAACCATTTCTGTTAAAATAGAAAATAAGTTTTTAACTTTTTACCTTTAATGAATAATAACCATTTCTGTTAAAATCAAAAATCAGTTTTTAACTTTTTACCTTTAATGAATAATAACCTTTTCTATTAAAATAAAAAATCAGTACTTAGAATGTTTTTTTACCTTCTTACCTTTAATGAATGATGACCATTTCTTTTGAAATTAAATATCACACGCTCTTGTGAAATCTGCTATTCATTACTCTCTCCTCTCTTTCTTCCTCCCATCTCTTCTCTCGTCTCGTCTCTCTCGATCCTCGTCATCGCCTCGCACTTAGTCCCCCATCCATCTGCCAGGCGCCCTCTCTCTCTCTCTCTCTCTCTCTCTCTCTCTCGTATAGAAATTATTTGGAAACCCCGTCCAGTGGATTACCCACCGAACCTGAAAGGAACCAGAACTCGGAAAGGGGAACTCCAAAAATGATTCCAGCTCACTTGCAAAACCAAAATCAACAAATTCAACCCCTCCCGGCCACGCCCCCTTCCCCCAGCACCGCCCCACCTCCCCCAGAATCTATGACAAGACTTGTTTGCTCGGCGCTGTTGGACTTCGGTAGCATTTCTTTCCACAAACATGCTAATGAGCTGGTAATGAGGTCTCGTGGTATAATTGCTCATAGCGCAGATCTCTGTTAATTTCAGCCTCCTGGCTTTGAAGTTATAGCAAAAGGGGGTTATCAGGAAGAGAGGTATATATACCTCCTGATGTTAGTGTTTACCGTTTGAACTCGTTTTGCAACATATCTCTTGGATGGCTGGTGAGAGAGAGAGAGAGAGAGAGAGAGAGAGAGAGAGAGAGAGAGAGAGAGAGAGAGAGAGACCAAGCACAGTGCATAAATTGGCGTCAGGACAATACATGCAAGCAAACAAACTATACATATGTCATTCAAAAACCACAAGCTATGCATACATCCCTTAAAAACCACAATCTATGCATATGTCCCTTAAAAACCACAAACCACAAACTATGCATATGTCCCTCAAAAACCACAAACTATACATATGTCTTAAAAACCACAAACTTATGCATGTCCCTTAAAAAAACCACAAACTATGAATATGTTCCTCAAAGAGCAGACTTCTTTGTCAAATGAAGCAGACTCCTTTGTAAAAAAAAACAAACCTTTTTGTAAAAGAAGCAGACTTCATTGCAAAAGGAGCAGACTACTCTGTGAACGGAAGGGTAATTCTTAGATCTGGTCTAAGGGAACCAAATAATGCAAAATTGATCAAAACCACCTAAACTGATAGCCCTCACACCTTTCCTAATGTCTAAAGGGAGAGAGAAACAAAAAAAAATAAATAAATAAGAAAACAAACAAACACAAAAAATCTCATACTTCATCAATTACACAGCCACAACAAAATTCACCTTTGCTGTCACAAACAAACGTTCTGACGGAGGTTATGTCATTGTTTGTTTGTTCGTCTGCCTGTCAATGTCAGTTCCTCTGGGGACCCCGCCCTTCCCTACGTAAAGCAACATCTGCTGGTAGTTGATCATAAGCATAAATTGTGTAGGATTGTTTTTCCTATTTGTAAAAAAAAGTGAGAACTTGACAACTGATATTCGTAGATAAAAAATATATCAATTTCCTCAACGATGATTTGCCACATTTCCAGTTTCTGATAGTTTGCTGACAGTTAGATCTAATTAGAATGATAACTGCAAGGATTACAATCCACCTAATGGCTTCCGAACTGGGCAAACTACGTGAAAACCATAATGGATATTTCATTACTATTCTGACAAAGCATGAATACTGCTATCAAAATACAGTGTGGTTCTATTATCATTGCGGGACCTTGATCCACAAGCTAATAGCTCATTATGTTGGATCAATGTGAATGTGTTTTCATTTAAATTTTTTCCCTTCATTAATTAGGACGAGGTATTAATAATACGAGGGGATATGCCGTCAGTGAGAGAGAGAGAGAGAGAGAGAGAGGAGAGAGAGAGAGAGAGAGAGAGAATTATACTTTCCAATAAAACATACGCTACAATGCGGACACGCATGCATATATGAAAGAATAGTTTCATACTCCCATACACAGTTTCTTAAGATGTATCCAGAAACGACATCAACATCAATATAATAATATTGCTACTAACGACTATTGTCTTTTCAGGAACAAAGAAAAGGCTCCCCCAAAGAAAGATCGCAAAAAAAAAAAAAAAAAAGGGCTACAAACCAAACACTAAATAATTCCTATTGGAATTGATGACATTCTTCTTCTTCTTCTTCTTCTTCTTCTTTTTATTATTATTATTATTATTATTATTATTATTATTATTATTATTATTATTATTATTATTATTAATAAAATAGTTTAACTAGACCACTGAACTGACCCGTAGTATTAGAAATGAATACCAGGTCTAGGCCAGAGGCCAAGCGCTGGGACCGTATAGGTCATTCGGCTTAGACGAATGAAGGAAAATGAAGTTAAGCAAGTACAAAATGCGCCGAAGTTTCTTCGGCGTAATCGAGTTTTCTGTACATCGTATAATCAAGGCCACCGAAACTATAGTACATTTGCATCAACCGTGCATTTGATGTCTAGGCCCGTCCCTTACGTCGCTCCTGATTGGCTGTTGATAAGTCAATCACAAGGCTGGAAACTTTCAGTCTCTCGAGAGAGTTCACATAGGCAGGATGTATGTTCCACTTCTCTTTAGAGATACGTCTTTCAAAAGTATCCCTTACGAGAGGTAGAACATACATCCCACCGATGTGAACTCTCTCGAGAGACTGAGAGTTTCCAACCCTGTGAATGGCTTATCAACAGCCAATCAGGGGCGTCGTAAGGGACGGGCCTAGACATCAAATGCATGGTTGATGTGAATCTACTATAGTAGATATATCTTTCGGTTGTCTCGGTATAATGCTGTACGAGCCGCTGGCCATGGAGCTTTGACCACGGCCCGGTGGTGGCCTGGCCTATGTAATGCCAGACGCACGATTATGGCTAATTTTATCCTTAGATAAAATAACTACTGAGGATAGAGTTTTGCAATTTGGTGTGTTTGATGATTGGAGGGTAGATGATCAACATACCAATTTTCAGCCCTCTACCCACAGTAGTTTATTAAGATCTGAGGGTGGGCAGTAAAGTGCGGACGGACAGACAAAGAGAGATGATGTAATTTTCTTCCCAGAAAACTAAAACTGCACAAAGGCACATGCTTTTACACTGGAACACACGTTAGCATTAAATACTTTTACACACGTCTCCATTCATACATTAAAAAAAAGAGGAATATTAAAAATCAGAGTAAGTTAAATAAAATTTTCAATTTAATTTTTTTCAAACGATCTAAGAGTTTCCGTATCTTTCTTATTTACGTAATTGATAAAAACAGTCGGAAAAGTTCCATCGCGCCTCCCCTCCCCCTCACCCTGCCTATTTGCTAATGAAACCTGTCGCTTTAGATATCTTAAAGTTTCTGCCGAGGAAGATTACATAACTTTTCCAGGTCTCTCCGAAGAATTCATTACACTCTTTTTTTTTTTTTTTTTTTTTTTTTTTTTACCTCTGGTGGATTTAGAGTAACTTCATAAAAGAAGTTGGGGATTTAGAAAAAAAAAAAAAAAAAATCCGCCATACTTTGGCAGTTTCTCTTTCTGACACTTTTATTGTGTATTTTTTATTATTTTTTTTTTCGAAAATCCGATTCTACGTAATAGGTCTTATTTTCGCGTTCTTACTCTTTACTTTGAAAATTCGAAAAAGATGTCTCGCACCAGAGGTGATGTGGACCAAAAATTTGGTGAATGGTGTGAAGCATGAGTGGCGTGTATATCCTACTCAAAAGGTTCTTATAAATAAAATAAAAAATTGAACTACTGACAGTTAATTCATGTATTGCCACAACTCGGCAAGCACATCATAAAGGAAACAGGAAAATCAAGCAAGAAACTCAATGCAGTTAAAAGGACTTCTTCCTCCAACAGCGATAAAGGTACTGATAATAATAATAATAATAATAATAATATTGGAAGGAGACCCTCTTTCAAACAAGTCTTATTGAAAGATATTGCTGCATCAGCTGCATTCAACTTGTAAATAGTCTTCGCTGCGTTTTCATTGGCCGGTGGCGACGAGAAGCGTCTTGAAGAAAACTTCGTTCAACCAATGGCGGAGCGCATTGCGCCACCGGCCAATGAAAACGCAGCTAGCGGTTGAACCCCTGCTGACCTGCCGCTATATATTGAGTAGATCCTGACAGCAACAACAGTCTGCTCCGATCCACTGCCGTGATCATACTCGGATGATACCGAGAGAAACGTTGGCCAATATATTAACTTATATTTTGACCTATTTGTTCATTTACTGTAACAAATAAATAAATTTGTGACAATTATCCCTGGAATTGACTGCTCCTGATGAGTAATATCGGCGCAATACTCGCCAGTTGTAATAGCAGAGAGAAAGCTATTATTAGAAAAATAGAGAAGACTATTTACAAGTTGAATGCAGCTGATGCAGCAATATCTTTCAATAATAATAATAATAATAATAATAGTTCTGATACAGCACATCCTTCCTATTTGTAGCAACAGCGAAGCCATCGACTTGTGGCTGGTAAAGAAAGATAAAAGTATTTAAATTCGATCTCTTTGAATTACGTACAAAACACCAAGCAGAATAGCTTGTGAAATAATAAATAATAAACTCTCAATTTATGTTAATTTATTATATTGAACTTACGCGTCTACTTGCAATTAAATTGAACAATCAAGTAATTATATCATGATAGCCCTCTGACTTTTCTATGACATTATAGAGTATTCTATGGCATTATAGTCATAAGCGTCGTCGATTACTGAAGAAATTTAATTTAAAATAACATCAATGGGTATTACTATACACAGCTGTCAAAATACAACTCTAAATTCTAACATGGACTACAACCAGATTAAAACTACAGAATAATAATAATAATAATAATAATAATAATAATAATAATAATAATAATAATAATAATAATAAAGGAACATCATATAAGAGAGGTGATGCAATTATCGTAATAATTATTTTAATAATCGTTTAGCAAAAGCTGAGATCGCAACTTTCATCCATCGAATAATAATAATAATACTAATAATAATATTAATAATAATAATAAAGCATCATACAAGAGAGATGATGCATTAACATAATAATCATCTTTATAATCGTCCAGCAAAAGCTGACGATCGCGACTTTCATCCTTCGAATAAATACTAGTAGTAGTAGTAGT
>NC_061094.1:54313776-54328776 GCF_015104395.2 Macrobrachium nipponense
CACATAATCAACCAGTGGAATAGAAAACATATAAAAAAGTTAAATTAAAACAACGCTATACCTGCCTCAGTCAATAACCATTAATCAACCAATAGAAGTGGATAAAAAAAGCAAAAAATAAATAATTACATATAAAAATGCAATACCCGCATCTGATATATTCCCAGAGATGCATTGGCGGCGTGTGTGACGAATGCGTCAGAAGAAGGTACGAAAAGAATATCCGAAGTTCTGAGGAATGGAAAAATAGGAAGAAGCAGGTAGGAGTCACGTCCGTGGAATCTCACTGGAAAGTTGTAACGATGTCATAACAACTTCGGAGGTCCCAAAACAACCGAAATATTTTTTAGTTTTTTTATTCTATTTTTTTTTTTTTTTTTTTTTTTTTGTTTTTTTTTTTTTTTTTTTTGGCCCAAGATTCCAGGTATCGGGGATTATGTTCATAATTAAAATTTTATTTGCGGGTGGGGGGGGGGGGGGGGGGGGGGGTGACAGGGAGGAGGAATCCTATTGGGATAATATCTGGAAATTTGTATTTGTTTTTACAATAAAATGCAAAGCTGGATGAATTTCGCGAGATCATTTCACCCATAAATAAATAACTAAAAAAGTATTTATATATATATATATATATATATATATATATAGTATATTATATATATATATATATAATATATGATATACTTATATATATATATATATATATATATATATATATATATATATATATATATATATATATATATATATATATATATATATATATATATATATATATATATATATATATATATATATATATATATTATATGTATCTGTATATATATAGACTATGATTCTCCTATAACAAACATAACGTTTGTCTGACTTTTGGGACATTTAAACAAGCAAAAAACTGTGCCCCATTTTGTCTTTGACTGACTTGTCACAATCAACATGCAACAAAAAATGCACCGCACTGTAAACCCTAAGATTCTGACCCTAATAAGTTATTTACGATTAAAGACTTGCCTTTTTTTTATTAAATAATTGCTGATAAAATGCAATTTATTCCCTTTCTTTATTCATTCATTCTCACAACCGCCCGAGAACTCTCTTGAAGCGGATTACATCAAACCGAAAATAAAACACGAATGACGAAACTCGGTCGTCTGTTATTTACCTACGTAAAATGGAATCAGTTTCGAGTGTTAAGAGAGAGTCTCTTTTAATTGGTATGATTAAATTCCGAGTTCAAGGATTATTCTACTGGAATGCTTGCTTGCTTTGGCAGCGTTGTTTTTATTTTCAGTCGCTTTTCGAATCACAAATGAACTTCGCTGCTCTATGGACGTTGTAGTGCAACAGCGTTCGTAATATTTTCGATCCGGTTATCTGAAGTATTTATACGTCTCTAAAAAAAATCAGTAATGACGTTTTTAGCCTTTGCGAACATTAATTTTATCAATGATCTCATTAGTTGGAATCACTAATAAATAGCCAAAAAAAAAAAACAAAAAAAAGGCTGTAATAATGCATGGAACTTCATAAGTTGTTAGGCAAACACACTGAACATTTTTTTATATTAAAAAAAGTTCAGTTAAGTATATCTTACTTTAACCAGACAACTGAGCTGATTAACGGCTCTCCTAGGGCTGGCCAGAAGGAACCAATTGGTCACCTAGCAACGGGACCTGCAGCTTACTGTGGGATCTGAACATTATATCGAGAAATGAATTTCTATCACCAGAAATAAATTCCTCTGATTCCGCGTTGGCCGAGCCGAGAATCGAACTTCGTATTAAACGTAAGACACGAATTCAAATGAAGTACAATTGGCGGTAATCTGCACAATTCAAGTCTCAGTAGACTTCTTTGTCTTTTCCCTCAAACCGCAAGGAATAACTTGTTGACCTATCCAACCCTCATGCTTGCAAATGCATTTCTTTATTAGTTGTTGCAATATAGCTAAAAGGAGTAATTTATAGTGGGACACATACTGGTCGGAATCTGCTACCACTTGCGTTTAATACTGTTTGTTGCATATGACCACTTAATGCAAAATGCTGAAAACCAGAGAATTAAAAACGAACAAAGACACTTTGTTAAAAATCTCAGCAAAAATCAATTATATTTAAAGTAAAAAAAAATAATTTATCCCTAGCATTTTCCCATGATGCCTAGGAATGTTTCAACAACATCTGAAAATAATACAAGGTTCAATACACATTGGAATCATTTTCCATGTAATTTGCAAAATCACCGAAGCAAACGAAATAATAATATAATAATAATAAAAATTAATAATAATAATAATAATAATAATACTAATAATAATAATAATAATAATAACATTGAAAAGCAAATTCTGAAAAGAACCGTCCTTGACAGGAAGGAAGCGAAGAGAGAGAGAAAAATAAATACAGAAAGGAAGAAGAAGAAGAAGAAGAAGAAGAAGAAGAAGAAGAAGAGAGAGAGAGAGAGAGAGAAGGGAAAACAAAAACTAGGAAATGAGAAAACTAGCGAAGAAGCAAACCGGAAAGGGAGTTAGAGAAAGAAAGAGAGAGAGAGAGAGAGAGAGAGAGAGAGAGAGAGAGAGAGAGAGAGAGAGACGGGAAAACAAAAACTAGGAAATAAGAAAACTAGCGAAAAAGCAAACCGGGTAAGGGACGTCAGCAAAAAAAGAGAGAGGAGAGATGGATAGACACTGTGAGAGAGACGAAATGGAGCATAGAGGAGAGAGAGAGAGTAGAGAGGGGAATTAAAAATTAGGAAATGATAAAACTAGCGAAGAAGCAAACCGGGAAGGGAGTCAGCAAATAGAGAGAGAGAGAGAGAGAGAGAGAGAGAGAGAGAGAGAGAGAGAGAGAATACGAAAAAGTGAGAAAACTTGAGTAAAAGCAAAACAGGACGAAAGCAACCAGAGCAACCAGAGAGAGAGAGAGAGAGAGAGAGAGAGACTCAACGAGGAAAACAAAAAAACGAAGAAATGAGAAAACTTGAGCAGAACGATCGTATCAAGTGTGGGCAAGAGAGGGAGGAAATTAGGGCGACTCAAGCAAAACTTTTGGCCAGAAGACAAATAGTTCCATTAAAGTCGACAGAGTTTACTTCTCTTTTTTTCGACTCGAAAGAAGCTGATAAAATTCCGGTTGCCATCTAAAAACAATGTGATAGAATCACCCCCCCCCCCCCCCCCCGCCTCCGCCCCTCATTTTTTTATGGTTACGTATTTTGGTGTTAATCCTCTTATAACAATCCTCCTATAACATATATGCAATAAAGAAACAGATTATTAACATCAATTATCTTGTAATACAAATGAACTAAAGGTCTTCATTTTTATGTTAATTCTCTCATTACACAAATGCACTACAGAGCGATTTATTTAACGTTAATTATCTTACAATACCAGTGCACTACAGACTGACTGATTTTCTATGTTAATTCTCTCATAAAACATATGCTCCTCGACTTTAAGTAGATGTTTTAACTTGAATAAAAACATATTGTTTTGTTGAGTAACACTCGTTAACATTATTATGAAAATTATTATTTCAAATTTAATTTTAATTTTCACTATTTGTAACTCAAGTCTTAGTGCTAATTCACAACTTAATTAAGTGGTTACCTTCCTCGTCCGGACTCTGAGCTCCAAAAGCTAAATTATCAAGAAAACTGAATAAAATTGTGTTCCTTCATTATTCCATACAATGACGAATAAATGAGTAAATATGTATATATACATATATATTAATTTATATAATTATATTATATTTATATATATACATTTAGATATATATATACATTTATATATCTAATTTATATAAAGTATATATATATATATATATATATATATATATATATCTATTATATATGTATATGTGTTTATGGTTTTTTGAAGGAATTGGTTGTATGTTTGTATGTATGTATGCATTTTGTAAGTATATCATATATACATATATATATATGTATATATATATATATATATATATATATATATATATATATATATATATATATATATAGATATATAACACATATATATATACAATATATATATGCATACATACACAAACATACAACCAATTCCTTCAAAATCCATACAACAGTATGCAAACAAAGTGAGCGGGGGCTAGACAACTATAAACTATAAGCATTGAGTTTTCGATGCTTATGCACAAAAAACGCTTTCTACACCCTATTCCACCGCCCATCTCCCCCCCCCCCCCCCCACACCACACACAAAAAAAAAAAATATTTAACATGGTTCTATTTGCTTGCTTTTGATATTTACACTCAGACACAAGTTTCATGCATCCAGCCATCAGCTTTTCTGCTATTTGAATTCCAGCAATTATCGCGCTGCAGTTCCAGTTATTTGTGAGTTCTATAAAAAAAATTTTCATATACGTTTGTCATTATCTATATTTTATCTGCTGAATCCAGCAATGCACAGCAGGCGAGAGATACGCTAAGTAAAAAAAATGTATGTCTTTATGTATGTATGTCTTGATATGTATGTATGTTATATTATATATTTATATAATAATATCTATCATAGTGCTATATCTATATATATCTATATATAATCATATAAAACAGAAGAGGAGAGAGAGAGAGAGAGAGAGAGAGAGAGAGAGAGAGAGAGAGAGATAGAGAGAGAAGAAAGAGAGAGAGACTGGAGGGGAGAGAGGGAAGGAGGAGGGAGAGAGGGGAGGGAGAGAGAGGATAAAGGAACAACTGATATATTGCCAATCTTGTCACGTCCTCCGTAAAGATTAATTAATAAATAAACAGGACCGAACGAAACGAAAGGAAACGACACGAGCCGTGAGCCGGAGATACCGGGTATGTTTCCAGGTAAAAAGAAGAAGAAGAAAAAAAAAAATTGAAACCCAATTACCATCAACCTCCAATATGCGACGATTATGCAAAATCTGGGTGTCCTTCAGCTCTTAATGAATGACATGCTAGGCCCCTGAAGCGCTCGTCCATCTGAGTGTGATGAGCCTCAAATTCTCTCTCTCTCTCTCTCTCTCTCTCTCTCTCTCTCTCTCTCTCTCTCTCTGTAGAACGTAGTTCTAAGTAAATATTCCTTATACGAGTATACAATAACTAGCAAAGAATCTCTCTCTCTCTCTCTCTCTCTCTCTCTCTTTCTCTCTCTCTCTCTCTCTGACTTTGCCATTGGCAAGTTTCGTTACTAAGATGTCATACTTTCCTTGACAGGTTTTCTGGCTGGAATTCACGTAAATGATCATTCTCTCCTCTCCTCTCTCTCTCTCTCTCGTTCTCTCTCTTCTCTCTCTCTGTAAACGTAGTTTCTAAGTAAATATTCCTTATACGAGTATAACAATACTTAGCACAGGAATTCCCTCCTCTCTCCTCTCTTCTCCTCTCTGACTTAGCCATTTTTATGTTTAGTTACTAAGAAGTCATACTTTCCTTGACAGGTTTTCTGGTGGAATATCACAAAATGATCACTCTCTCTCTCTCTCCCTCTCTCTCTCTCTCTCTCTCTCTCTCTCTCTCTCTCTCTCTGACAGGTTCCGTTACTAAGAAGTCAAAGTTTCTCTCTCTCTCTCACAAACCTAATAATCACTTGAAACGACCATATTGTTTCTCGGAAAGAACAATAATTCCCTTTACCTGATGCTTGCTAATTCCCTCACCTCACCATCACCTCACCTTACCGGAGCCGAGGAAGAGAGAAAATGCTCCCTTACTCCACATCAAAGGACGGATACTTTACTGAAGGACTTTATTGGAGGAGGACTCTCATCCACTCCAATTTCAACTCCTTTGAGCTTCCGCTAACGAAGAGTCGACTTCTAAATGCTGATGAAGGCATAGATAACTACTACTACTATTTCAGCTCAGTCAATCTCGGCAGCCTCGGTTAATATTTTATCGGGTGCCTCGTGAACTGTAAAGGGATGGAAGAATAGAAGAAGAAGAATAAGAAGGAGGCAACAGTCTCTCTCTCTCTCTCTCTCACTCTCTCTCTCTCTCTCTCTCTCTCTCTCTCTTGATAATATTTTGTATCTTTAATTAATCAATATAGATAAACTAGGCATGGCCACTTGAAGGAGAAGAGAAGGCTCTCTCTCTCTCTCTCTCTCTCTCTCTCTCTCTCTCTCTCTCTCTCTCCTTCTTATAGTAATTGTATGAATAAAATAATTTGAAATCCACAATGGAGAGAGAGAGAGAGAGAGAGAGAGAGAGAGAGAGAGAGAGAGAGAATGATAATAATTTCTCTTTCTTTCCTCCGCTTCATGAGTGAATTCTGACGACTCTGAGGTGCAGAAAAGGATTTTGTTAGTTGCAAAGAGATATGTTGACGGGAGAGAAGTGTATTTAAAAAAAAGACGAAAAAAAAACTGTAATAATATGTTTCCATCTCTGCGCTGGCGACGTGTACAAAGAGATTATGACATTCCTATGAAAAATTCAAGTGTTTGTCTTGACAGTCTTGCAACAGCTGATGTGAGGTTCAAATGCTGCTCTGGTGATTTATTTAATGCGATAAGAATTCTGCCATGTTTGCTGAAAGTATATATATATATATATATATATATATATATATATATATATATATATATATATATATATATATATATACATATATATATATATATATATATATATATACATATGTACGTATATATATATATACATATGTATATATATATATATATATATATATATATATATACATACATATATATATATATATATATATATATATATATATACATATATATATATATATATATATATATATATATATATATATATATATATATATATATATATATATATATAATATATTATAAATATACAGAGAGAGAGAGAGAGAGAGAGAGAGAGAGAGAGAGAGAGAGAGAGAGAGAGAGAGAGAGAGATTTATTAAACACATATGAAAGGTTGAAAAGAAGTTTTTTTAAGCGTACTGCAATTGCAGAAAAAAAATAATCTGTGCAACTGTAACTCTCACTTCTCTATTCATAACTAGAACTATTGAATGAAACACGCAAAATTCACACTCGCACACTTGCCCACACAGAAAATAAATTCTTCCCTAAATCTATCGAATAACTTTTGGCTTTGGAAATTTTATACGATTCCAAACACAATCAGGTCTACTATTCACGAAATAAAATATATGGAAAACTGTTTTGCATACGAAAAAAAAACCTCACAGGAAAGATTTTTTTTACTTTTGTATTTCGGCCGTCACTGCCTCTTTCCGAGAAATAACATTTTGTTATAGGCCATTCAAGGTATACGATGACTTTCTCTTAAAATAAAACACGGAAATTTCTCTTAAAATAAAACACGGAAATTCACGCAGGATATAACAGTAATATTTTTTGGCTCTATTGAGGTATAAAAAATGTAGAAAATCAACGAATTCTTGCGTGATAATTATAACAAAGACCTAATGCCTTCACAAAAAAAAAAAAAAAATGTAAATATTGTTATGATAATGTACTTGTAAATAATAGTTTTTGTTGGTTTAAAGAACTGAAAACTCAAAATAAGTACTGTTTTTATGGTAGAGCAATGTACTAAAAAAATAAAAACTTTTTTGTGGCAAAGTTATGTACTTAAAAAATCACCAGTAAAACCCAATCTTTTAAAAATAAAGTAAATCACCAGTAAAACCCAATCTTCTAAAAATAAACTCGAATCACCAGTAAAACCGAATCTTTTAAAAATAAACACAAATCACCAGTAAAAACCAATCTTTTAAAATTAACTCGAATCCTAATAAAATCCAATCTTTAAAAAATAAACTCGTTTGTTTGTTTGTATGGTGTTTTTATGTTGCATGGAACCAGTAATTATTCAGCAACGGGACCAACGGCTTTACTTGACTTCCGAACCACATCGAGAGTGAACTTCTATCACTAGAAATACACATCTCTCACACCTCAATGGAATGCCCAAGAATCGAACTCGCGGCCCCCGAGGTGGTACGCCACCACCATACCGACCACGCCACTGAGGCGATTAAGAAATAAAACTCGAATCCCAATAAAACTTAGTCTTTTAAAACTAAACTCGAATCCCAGTAAAACCCAATCTTTTAACAATAAACTCGAATCCCATGAAACCCCAATCTTTTAAAAATAAACTCGGATCACCAATAACACTCAATCTTTCAAAAATAAATTCGAAATCCAGTAAAACCCAATCGATAAGAAATTAATTCGAATCACCTGAAAACCCAATCTTTTAAAAATAAACTCGAAACCCCAGTAAAAACCAATCTTCTAAAAATAAATTCGAATTTCCAATAAAACCGAATCTTTTGACAAACTCGAATCCCCTGGAAACCCAATCATCTAAAAATAGACTTGAATCCCCAGTTAAACCCAATCTTTTATAATAATTCGAATCCCCGGCAAAAATCAATCTTATTTAAAAATAGCTCCAATCCCCAGTAAAAAGCAATCTTTTAAAAATAAATTTGAATCCCCAGAACAGCCCAATCTTTTAAAAATAAACTCAATAGCCCCGTAAAACACAATCTTCTAAAAATAAACTCGAATCCGCAGTAAAAACCAATCTTTTAAAATTACTCGAATCCGTAGTAAAACTCAATCTCTTAAAAATAATTAGGATACCTAGTAAAACCCAATCTTTTAAAAATAACTCGAACCCCAACTAAAACCCAAGCTTCCAAAAATAAACTCAAATTCCGAGTAAAACCCAATCTTTTACAAATAATGCGAATCCCCAGTAAAACAATCTTTTAAAAATAACTCGAATCCCCAGTAAAACCGAAGCTTCTAAAAAAAAACTCTAATTCCGAGTAAAACTCAATCTTTTAAAAATCAACTCGAATCCCAATAAAACCCAACCTTTTTAAAAAATAAACTCGAATCCCCAGTTCCCCAGTAAAACTCAATTTTTTAAAAATGAATCGAATCCCCCAGTAAAAGTCAATCTTTTATTTAAAAATAAACTGGAATCCTCGTTCTTAAGCAATCTGCATTTTATATCCAATAACACTCGGGATGCTGATGAAACAAACAGGTTGTTTTCGTAAATCGTGACGCGAAAGAATTTCCAGAGAGCACGGAATTGAAAATGCAGCAAATCTTCGACCAGAATTTCCATGATTCGCGAGGATCATCACCAGCGACGTGACAGATCAACAGTCAGGGGAAATGCTGACATATACTTGGAAAATACTGAACTGTGCTTCACCTAGTTATTAAAGAGCTTCTGCTTCAGTATTATTGTTGCTCGGCTAAGCAATCCTAAGAGTTTGTTTTCGTTTAAGGTTATTTCCTTGTGAATACGACCTCCGGCAAACAAACTGGTTAGTGAATAAAGGCCCCAGTTTCAGTGATTTTTTCGTCTTTTTATTCTACTGGTCTCAATGTCCATGGACTTCCAACTGCATGAAATAAGGATAATGATGGACTGACTGATCAAGTGAAACCATCATTACCAATTAAAATCACAAGGCCAAAAGCATCAGTCCCATATTGTTGATGTTTAACAACCAGTGGCCTAAGCTCCATTATATATGAAGTCATGTAAACATTACACAAACACTCTTTAAAAAGATGGGATTTCTTTCCCTAAAATTCGTTTGCTTCTGTATGACATACGTTTTCCTGCCTCTCAGAGTTTGAACATTTTGTGTAAACGCTACGAAAAAAATCAATAAACTATACATCTTCGAGTTTGCTTACATTAAAGCGAGTGTATTATTTCCAAGTATCTCACCTTTTGTGTGTGTGTGTGTGTGTGTGTGTGTGTGTGTGTTCGCGTTTGTCAAAGTGTGTGCTCGTGTGTTCCCTTCGCAAAGGCAGAGAACGGCGTAATGGCTTCAACTAATCGATAACCAATTCCAGTAATGGGATGGAAAAGCCTTCCAGGTGCCATAACTCTTTAAGGGAAGAACTGACTTTCCGTCAGGTTGAAATTTACAGCGCCTTACCTCTCCCCCTTGATAGATTAGCGAATGGAAAGTTGAGCATCGCCTCCCCAAGAGGCCTTCTGTTCGGCAGGAGTCAGCAAGGCGTGTTTAAATAATGAGGATGATTGAATACAGGGCTGGTGAAATGAGGATGATTGAATGTAAGGCTGGAGAAATGAGGATGATTGAATGTAAGGCTGGAGAAATGAAGATGCTTGAATACAAGGCTGGTGAAATAAGGATGATTGAATGTAAGGACGAGGAAATGAGGATGATTGAATGTAAGGACGAAGAAAAGAGAATGATTGAATGTAAGGCTGAAGAAATGAAGATGATTGAATGTAAGGACGAAGAAATGAGGATGATTGAATGTAAGGCTGAAGAAATGAGGATGATTGAATGTAAGGACGAAGAAATTAGGATGATTGATTGTAAGGCTGAAGAAATGAGGGTGATTGAATGTAAGGCTGAAGAAATGAGGATGATTGAATGTAAGGCTGAAGAAATGAAGACGATTGAATGTAAGGCTGAAGAAATGAAGATGATTGAATGTAAGGCTGGAGAAATGAGAATGACTGAATGTAAGGATGAAGAAATGAGGATGATTGAATGTAAGGCAGAAGAAATGAAGATGATTGAATGTAAGGATGAAGAGTATTCTATTTGGCTCTGCATCCTTACCTTCAAGTGTACGAGGAAAATAGGCAGGAATGGGCATTTTCTTTACTACAAACTTGCCTAACTACCAACCACAACACTTGCCTAACTACCAACTACCACACTTGCCTAACTACCAACCACAACACTTGCCTAACTACCAACTACCACACTTGCCTAACTACCAACCACAACACTTGCTTAACCACCAACTACCACAATTGCCCAACTGCCAACCATAACAATTGCCTAACTACCAACTACCACACTTGCCTAACTACCAACCACCACACTTGCCTAACTACCAACCACACTTGCCTACCTTCCACTAAAATGTAGGGACTTTTTTACTTCGCCATTTCAGGTGAACTGAGGAAAAAAAAAGTTAATGCTCAGTGTCTAAGACGTGTGAACACTCAACGACTTTTAAGAGTCTTGTTTTCTGCCATCCATCTTACCATGGTTACAGGTATGAACCCCAGGAATAACAAAGTTGGAAACATCAGGACCAGAAAATAACAGATTTGGGAGAAAGCACCATTCTAATCTGTTCAAAGAACTATCAGATGATTTATCCCAAATGAATTTACCTTTAAGATTTAGTAACCGAGTTAATGGATCAGGCATATTATTATTTAATACTTTAATATAAATTTTGCATCAGAAGCCTAAGTGTAATGCACATTTAATCTGTTGAGACGAGTATTCAAGTCTTATCCCAAATGAATTTATTATCAGGATTATAGTAAAGTAGTTAATGCATGAGTCATATTAGTTTTTCAACTTTTTTAAATACAAATTTGAGTCTAAAAAAAATATATGGTTGCATGTATTCCCGTGAGTTCTAAAAGTGGGGTAGTTGCTGCATTGTATTTTGAGATACTCGTTCTCTCGCGACAAAAAGTACTGCAGGATCTATATACGCAACCTATATATGTACCCAATTACAACGGACAAAACAACAAAGGTTTCCATTCCCCATTTGGCTATAACCTAAAACAACAGAGGTAAAAATGAAAGAAAAAGTAGTCATCATAATTCTAGCCAGGTAAAAAAATAGTCCACATCAATTTGCACTGTGAAACAGACGACAGATTCTCTATTTCAATTTTAGTAATGTCTTCCACTTTATCCCCGCTTATGAGATCTGCTTCATAATCTCCACCCGTAAAAAAAGGAGAAAAAGAAATTAAAAAAAAATCGTTTTATGCTTTTATCCCCTGAATTAGAAATGATGTTCACTGGAATTGTCCGGATAGATAACGCGATTATCTCAGGCAAATTAAATTTCTAGCAGAAAAAAATATATATATGAACAACTTTAATGACGTCGCTAATCAGATTTAGAAGTTATATGATTCAAATTAAAAAAAAAATCAAATTACAAAAAATTATAAAAAGTTTGTGCTTCTGAGTTAGATTATGAATTAAGTATGCTCTCTCTCTCTCTCTCTCTCTCTCTCTCTCTCTCTCTCTCTCTCTCTCTCTCTCTCTCTCTCTCTCTCTCTCTCTCTCTTTTATGAGATAGAAGCTCACAACATTGTCTTGAATAACTTCAAATGTTGATTTTCGTTTCATAATTTCACTAGACAGGAATTCACTGACGGTTTAATTATTTCTTTTGGCAACGGAATCACGGCGTTTCACTTAATTAACAATGTGATAATAAATAATTCATAAATAAACAATTCATCATTCAAATTCTGAAAGCCTGTTTTTTTGACACCAATTAATATGTAATAAGGATAAAAAAAATGGGTCACCAAATTTATTAATCTTATTCATTTTTGTCTTTACCTGTTGAGCATTTTCACCTTGTGGAGAAAATTATCATTTCAATTTTTAGTTTTCTGTAAAAGAAAAGTATTGTGATTACTAAATATTTGTCTGTTCGTCCGCACATTTTTCTGTTTACCCTCAGATCTTAAAAGCTACTAAGGCTAGAGGGCTGCAAATTAGTATGATGATCATCCACCCTCCCATCGTCAAACATACCAAATTGCAGCACTCTAGCCTCGGTAGTTTTTTTTAGTTTTTTTTATTTAAGGTTAAATAAAATCGGGATCGTGCGTCTGGCATCATTATAGATTCCAACCACACAGGTCACCACCGGGCCGTGGCTAAAAGTATCATGGGCCGAGGCTGAAACTTTAATGACCGGCGGCTGAGAGTTCCATGGGCTGCAGCTGAGTTTCATGCACAGCGGCTGAGAGTTTCATGGGCCACGGCTAAAATTTTCATGCACCACCGCTGAGAGTTTCATGGGCCGTGGCTGAAAATTTTGAATGGCAGCTGAGAGTTTCATGCACAGCGGCTGAGAGTTTCATGGGCCGAGGCTGAAAGTTTCATGGACCGAGGCTGAAAGTTTCATGGACGACGGCTGAAAGTTTCATACAGCCTTATATGCTATATAGAAAACTCGATTAGCCCCGAAGAAACTTCGCCGCATTTTTTACTTGTTTATAATCATAATCATTCAGTGAATGATTTTGATCTAATTATTCACAGATCCTCTTCTGTTCCCTCAGGTAAAAAATCATTCGGGTACGAAAGCACATTTTATTGGACACATACAAATACAACAGTAGTACTGCAACGTTGCTAACAATAGCTACATCTTATCCTTCCTTACCGACATAAATTA
Organism: Macrobrachium nipponense; assembly: GCF_015104395.2. Lineage (NCBI taxonomy): Eukaryota > Metazoa > Arthropoda > Malacostraca > Decapoda > Palaemonidae > Macrobrachium > Macrobrachium nipponense. The sequence continues at coordinate 54,327,000 of NC_061094.1, forward strand.
TCTGCCGTGAATTTCTGCGAATGTACCAGAGAGAATTTCTGCGAATGTACCAGAGAGAATTTCTGCGAATGTTCCAGAGAGAATTTCTGCGAATGTTCCAGAGAGAATTTCTGCGAATGTTCCAGAGAGAATTTCTGCGAATGTTCCAGAGCGAATTTCTGCGAATGTTCCAGAGCGAATTTCTGCGAATGTTCCAGAGAGAATTTCTGCGAATGGTCCAGAGCGAATTTCTGCGAATGTTCCAGAGCGAATTTCTGCGAATGTTCCAGAGAGAATTTCTGCGAATGTTCCAGAGAGAATTTCTGCGAATGTTCCTGAGAGAATTTCTGCGAATGTTCCTGAGAGAATTTCTGCGAATGTTCCTGAGAGAGGATCCCATTCAGATTGTGGCAACTTAGTAAGGGAGATCTTTGCGTATAAGGCAATGCAATAAACCTTTGCCATTGGCTATGAAATCCGAGATAGGGGGAAGATTAAGCAATCATGTTAGTGTACTTTGATTCGAATTTATATTTTCAGATCTATATTATATACTATTTAATATCCATGTTTCATTTGCTATTATTCATTATAAACAAGCGCTGTTCATTTGCTTGGTTTGCAAATTATTAAACGACATATTCCTTATTTTTCAGTCATTTCCTTTTATAAATTTTTTCATTATCACTTCATTCAAAAATAACCTACTTGTTTGCATCTCTCATATGCGTTAACTCTTAACACCTTTGCACTGGAATTAGAATCTAGAATTCAGGCCACTGGCAAAACACTGGGACCTATGATGTCATTCAACGTTGAAACGGAAATTAACGGTAAAGTGTAAAAGGTAACAGTGGGGAAAACCTTGCAGTTGCGCTACGAATTAATTGCTAAGAAAGGGTGGAAGGTAAGCTGGAAGAAAGAGAATATGCAAGGAAGTACAGTAAAAATGAACGATAGAGTTTGCAGCTAGGAGCCGAAGGCACGTTGCAAAGAACCTTAAGTACTGACCATAGTGCAGGGTATGAGGATCACTGACGGCACTTCCACCTTATGTGGGGCATTGGAATTAACCCCCCTCCCCCGCCCCCACATACAAAAATTATAACTTGCAGGTAGCTATTTAGTTCAAATATAAAAGAAATGGTCATAACAATAATTGAATTTTATTTTAATTTTTCGAGAAAGACATTGCGTAATGCATTTACACTTCAATATAACCAAACTATATATGAACTGCTGAAAATATTCGTTTCACATTTATGAATTATTATGACAACTAAAGATAAAAGCGTTGAAACAGAGAACAACTGGACTTTGGAGGACTTTTCAAAGGTGACATTTCGCCTTAAGATCTTTCTCAGTTTAAGTAATGGCAAAGATTCCAAAGGCCATCGGAGCTCTTACTGTCCTGGTCTCTGAGATTTATTTTCTCATTTATCTATGATTTACTAAAATGAATAATTAAATCAATAAAGAAATGCACAAGAGAAAAAGAAAAAGTTGTGCAAAATAACTCTCGCTAAGCTGGGACATAGGTACCAAGGATACGACAAAATCTAACCAAATGGAAAGAGGGATAATAATAATAATAATAATAATAATAATAATAATAATAAGAAGAAGAAGAAGAAGAAGAAGAAGAAGAAGAAGAAGAAGAAGAAGAAGAAGAAGAAGAAGATGAAGAGAAGTCTAACCTCGTTAATAGAGAATCCATTCTGTTTAAAGATGAATACAATATAAAATATATATTGCCATATCAATTTGCATCAATGCACAAGCGCTAACCCTTGCGTAT
>NC_061094.1:54333776-54348776 GCF_015104395.2 Macrobrachium nipponense
CCATTTTTTGTGTAAGTTTAAACGGTCAAATTCCCTTTAAAACGTTTAAACTGTTCAAAGTTAGAGGAAGCTTCAATGACTATATGGAAGAAAGACATATCATACTATTTTAATAATAAACAAGTAAAAAACCTAAAGTATATTAAAAGTTTTCTGTACAGAGTAAAATGCTGTATGAAACTCTCAGCCATGGTCCATGAAACTCTCAGCCGTGGCCCATGAAACTTTCAGCCACGGCTCTGTAGCGGTGCCAGACACACGATTACAGCTAACTTTAACCTTAAATAAAATAAAAAAAACTACTGTGGCTACAGGACTGCAATCTGGTACGTTTGATGATTGGAGGGTGAATGATCAACATACCAATTTGCAGCCCTCTAGCCTCAGTAGTTTTTAATACCTGAGGGCGGACAGAAAAAGTGCGCAGGGACAGAGACACAAATCCATCTCAATAACTTTCTTTTACAGAAAACTAAAACTATGATTTTTCAACTTTTTATTCCTGCCATTTCCCGAAGGCTGCATCCGGCTCAGTGATAACTTTTTTTTGCATCAACCCAAGAGGCTTTGACTTTCCAACACCAGCCTCCGTCACTCTTTTTTCACTCCTACTCCTCCGACTCCTGAACTTTCTCTCACTCCTCTTCCGTCACTCAACCACTCCACCTCCTCTCATGCACTCTCTCAGATTCTCTCTCCCGCGACCTCCTCCTCCTCATCTTCCTGATCCTCCATTAACTTCATTTTTTTTTTTTTTTTTTTTTTTTGGTAGGTTACGCGAATATTTCCATTTTTGTTTCTGGCGATTAAAATATTATCTCGGATTATTTTTTCTAGGTTACGTTAATATTTCCATTTTAGTTTCTGATGATTACAATATTATCTCGGATTTTATTTTCTTGGTTACGCGAACGTTTCGCTTTTTGTTTATGATGAATAAAATATCTCAAGATTTTCTTTTTAAGGCTACGCGAATATTTCCATTTTCGTTTCTGACCATTAAAATATTATCTCAGATTTTTTTCTAGGTTACGCGAATATTTCCATTTTCGTTTCTGTCGATTAAAATATCATCTCAGATTTTTTCTAGGTTATGTGAATATTTCCATTTTAGTTTCTGATAATTAAAATATTATTTCATATATTTACGTATATGTATATTTTTTTAGGTCACAAGAATACTTCCATTTTAGTTTCTGACGATTAAAATATTATCTCAGATTTTTTTTCTAGGTTACGCGAATATTTCCATTTTCTTTTCTGACAATTAAAATATTATCTCAGATTTTTTTCTAAGTTACGCAAATATTTACAATTTAGTCTCTGATGATTAAAATATTTCAGAATTATTTTTCTAGATTACGCAAATATTTACCTTTTCGTTTCTGACGATTAAAACATAATCTCAGATTTTTTTTCCTAGGTTATGCGAATATTTCCATTTTCGTTTATGATGATTAAAATATTATCTCAGATTTTTTAAGTTTCTGATTATCAAAATATTATCTCAGAATATTTTTGTTCTAGATTACGCAAACATTTCCATTTTCGTTTATGATGATTAAAAATTATCTCAGATTTTTTTTTTTTAGGTTACGCAAAAAATATTAATCTCATTAATATTTTTTTTCTAGATTACACGAATATTTCCATTTTCGTTTGTGATGATTGAAATATTATCTCAGAATTTTTTTCTAAATTACTACGCCGATATTTCACTTTTCGTTTATGATGATTAAAATATTATCTCAGATTTTTTTTTTTGATCACGCGAATATTTCCCGTTTCATTTCTGACGATTAAAATATTATCTAAATTTTTTTTATAGATTATGCGAATATTTCCATTATAGTTGATGATTAAAATATTATCTCAGCTAAGGAATCGTAAATATTGTTATGCTACATCCTTTCCAATAAATACAATAGGAGGATCTTTTAATCAATATATATAATTTAAAAAAACTGCCTTTAGTTAAACCAATCATATATGGCATATACGAAACAGCCACAATAATAATAATAATAATAATAATAATAATAATAATAATAATAATAATAATAATAATAATAATAATAATAATAATAATAATAATAATAATAATAATAATAATATTAATAATAATAATAATAATAATAATAATGAATTGTATAATGAAGCACTACAACCCTTGCAAAAAAAGGGAGGGGGGGTCTCTTTTATAATCTAAATAATACCAATACTTGACTTCAGCCAAACCTATCGTACATGCCATATACGAAATTCCTATACATTTACAATGACAAAATACAAAGATTTAAACTTGTCATGAATTCGTCAGGAACTAAAAAGAGAGAAAAAAAATCAGACACTCCTCTCTCGCGGGAATAAGGCAAATGTCACGTTTGCCTTCTTGAGTCCTTTAAAAAAATGTCAAAAAAAAAAAGTTTGCTGGACCCGACTAATGAGAGATATCTCCTAAAGCTGCTGCTCTTGCCTGAAAGAATATTTACGAGAGAGAGAGAGAGAGAGAGAGAGAGAGAGAGAGAGAGAGAGAGAGAGAGAGAGAGAGAGGTGTTTGCGAAGACTTTACTTTATATTGATATCCAATTCGCATATATTCCCACTTTTATCGTCTTTTACTTTACATATCGTTGATAATCTCCTCTACATATATATACATGTAAGTGTTACATAATAAAAATATGGAATGTTATTCCATATATATAAAAAACTAAAACTATGATTAATTAAAACCAGTGACCCAAGAGGTCAACCAGATTGCTTGCAGGAAAGTGATCAGACCAGATACAATGAAGTAGGCTAAGATGACGTGTATAATCAGTCAATGTCTAGTGCCGTCACCTGTGGTAATTCATTTGTTTATAAACTATAGCCCAAGCGTCTTGCTTGAGGCGACCACCGTGACCTATAATTCAAACGGCCTACGTGATTTGTAATCTATGTCATCTGTGTGTATGTTCGTATGTTCGAGCTACTGTCTGCTTCCTTTATGATTTGTAAACGAGATTGTAGAGGAGAAGCGATCAAGCCATCGTCATTAGAAGACCTGTCCATTTTTATCTGAGCTTCATCATGTAGAATTCAATCAGCCATAATCATTGGCAGACTTGTACAATTTCATCTTGTAATCTCAGAAGAATAGATGTATTTTTGTACTCAGTGTTTTCTACTAGAACCTCACATCAGAAAGAGATCGAATAAACTTATAACTATCATCATGAGTTTAACACATCTCCGTCGTCATAACCAAAGAAGATATGGACTTTGTAAGTTATCATCAAACCCCAAGACACTCCAATGAGAGTATGGAAGTCAGAACCAACCGACTTAGCGTAAGATTATCGCAAGTCTAACATAACCTCACAGGGCGCCTTATTATACAAGGCAATAGCCCCAAAATTGGTGGCAGCATCCAAGAAGAACTCTTCAACGTCTTCCGAAGAATAACAAATAATGTATCATATCAGAAGTCAATGACGACGAAAGCAACAGATTCTTCAAGCAACTTAGTATCATCGTTAGTGAGCGTCTTCAGCAGTGCATACCTTCAAGAAACAAACCTGACGTGTCTTCTTCCTATGGCAACGCAAGCTTCGTCCTAAGAGATGTCTCTCATTAGAATCAATCATTCAAGAAAACATCATCGTTATTGAGCGTTTCCAGCACTTCAAGAAACAAACTGAACGCGTCTTCAGCATCGGATCTTCAAAGGACACGTATCATCCGACAAATGAACAACACGCACGGGGGAAACTCAAGCCAAAACCAGGTCATCTGCTAAAACAGAGAAAGGGGACCAAGGCCATGTGTCATTATCTAAACACCGTGACTTCCCACAAAAGCAAGCTAAGTACAATCTTTTTATTCATTTGGAGTAACTGAGTGTTTCCTTTGCAGGTCGAATTTTCGTTGTTCCTGTGGCTGAAGTTACGAGACATTCTTAATCTTACTTTTTTGCAGAAAGTATCTACATCATTGGGATTTCGCTACTGCGAGTTTTTATCTTTGAGTTTCTGTTTCCAGAAGTTCTCCTGAAATATCATAATCAAATACTGTGTTAATTTTATCATTTTGAGAGATTATTAATTCTGTACATAACAAATCATATTAAACATTGAATATGCGTTTACGCAGTGGACGTCTGTATTTATGCAGATGCATGGATAGGGTCGTTAGGCACCATAGTGATAAGAAGACACAAAAAACAAGTGGAACACCCGCACAAATCTGGATAAATTAGAGGTAACATTATTTCGGGTCAGGACAATACAGGTTCCTTTGCAAGGTCCCGATCGCAGTTTAGCCTTGAGTTTTTTTAGTTATATGCGTATAAATCGCATCCCTATGACTCAACTTAACTTTAAAAAATACGGCTGGATTGCAATGAATAACATGTCTGTAAAAACTTTCATTAGGTTAACATAACTAACACTCATATAAACAAATTAACAAAACGTATTTCAAATTCTAGCAAAGAATGAAAGTAAAACCACAGCAAGTATATATAGTTAATAATAACGCAATAGATAACTTGTTTTAATAGTAATCGCTCAATTCTTTATAGTTCAAGTCATTCTTACGTTCGTTGCTTTATACGTAATCAACAACAACAGAATGTTAAAAACACACAATACGTTGTCGACGATAATAAAGAGAAGAATCCTAATAGGTAAACAGTAGCCCTAAAAATCAGAAACAAACAAATCGTGCTTAAGCAAACTTGGTTACTGTGTCATCTAGTCAAACGGTCAGGGTCAGTCAAATCTGCCGAGTGTTCAAAGCAAAGCACATTCCACATAATAAGCGACTCTAGTGGAGGAGAGAGAATGATGTCGGATCATTCATGCCAATACCTTTTTGAATTAAGAAGGAATTTTCCTATGAATCACATGACCATATCAAGTAATCAGAGCAGGTTCTCATAATTTTAATACAATAAGTTATTATAAGTAGTGGTGGATTAAGCCCGACTGTATGTGCCGTAAAAATTAGAATATCTTGTTTTTATTCCTTTAGTCCACGTAATATCCTGTATTTACGGACTCACCGTTTGTTGTTCGAACTTCCCTATTGAGAAGTCCGGAGCATGGATCAGTAACTGGCAATAACAAGTTAATTGTTGTAACATAAATCAGATTCAGTACAGGGCAGATAAGCGCTTACAGATACCTCTATAGTTATAAAAAACATTGATCTGTATCTAGTGTAATTGTAAGATATCCATCTATGGGTATACAAAACATTATCTTACCTCCTGCCAAATAAGGCGTGTTTATCAAAGGAAAATTCTATAAACCTTCTAACATATTAAAATCCGTTTTGAATAAAAAGAGACAGCTAATCAAATAATAACTTATATAGAGGAACCAATCACTTGTCTCATAAATCGTGATATTGTTCAAGTGACCCAACAGAATTCTCCCACGGCTGCAGTCGCAGTTTGCATGCAAAATCTCGAGACGCATGCAGCCTCGAATGTCTTAGAGCATGTAAAAAGACTTTGCTGGGATCTGAAATTTTAATCCTTCCCGACACTCTGAAATATAATGATTTCCGCGGACAAAGCACTATACACGGTTGACTCACAGCAACAAGTTAATCTAGTGATCCCCAAAACCTATATATATCGCGGATATGGAAGTTATAAATATCGCATTTTTTATTGTTGCTAAATTTAATCGTGCCCGACCAGTCGTAGATGAATCTCTCTTATACTCTATCTAAAGTAATATCCGTAAAGTCATTCAAGCAGAGGTGATTCAGCAGAATTTTTTTTTTACCTTTATCTGAATACCAGGATGTTTCTCCACTAGCGAGTGAACACAAAATACGGTCTAAGGACAAACATAAAGCTATATACGCACCTTCATATAGACTCCCAATGAATTTTCAAAAATAGAGATAAATGACGAAGTTGAAAAATGTTAGTAATAGGAGTCATTAGGAAATCAAATAGCCCATATAATTTTTCCCTTAAAACTTCATGCCAAAAAAGATCAGACTTGGCATATCAGCGTAGATTTCTGTCGCTTAAACGAGGAAACGATTCCCGATCGTTTTCCAGTGCCATGTACCAACGATATCTTATCTCCGTTAGGTCAGAATAAATTTTTCACCAGGCTTGGACTTACTTAAAGGCTTTCACCAGATACCATTACCTATGTGAGTGTACCTCATTCACCGTTTTCAGCACACTCAGGGGACATTATCAATTTTTACATATGCCTCCGGCTTACGTTGCGCCCCAATTACAATATAGTGTTTGGAAACTTTTAGGGGATACCCTACATGCCTATAAGGTTGATCTTGTAATCTTTTCTAATACCTTAGAAGTACATTCACATAAACTAGAGCTTGTGCTATAGAAACTAAGACAAATAATCTCAAAGTAAAATATCTAAATATGAGTTTTAAAAACCGAACATGTTTATGTGTCTAGTCAAGGTCTTAAAGTAGTCCATGGTAAGGTGTAAGCTATTCATAACATTCCGGTACCTATTAACGTAAGGGGGATACAGCACTTTTGCGCTGTAGTGGGTATTACAATCATGACAGCTCCTTTAACAGATCTTACGAAGAAGAGCGTAGATTTATTATGGTCTGAAAAGCATCAACAGGCGTTCGATATCTTAAAATTGTAATTATGCAGTTCACCTATCTTAAAAATCCCTGATTTAAATAAGGAATTTTTTTTTATTGTAACAGTCGCCTCAGACCAAGGGGTAAGAGGGGTACTACTTCAGCAATATGATAAACAGTTCTTTCCTATAGCTTTTTATTCACATAAACTAAAGCCCTCTGAAAGTAAATATGCAGTAATAGGCAAGGAAGGGCTAGGTATCGTTAACTCACTAGTACATTTTAAGTTCATAATCTATGGCTATCCTGTTAAAGTCCTTACTGACCATAAGTCCCTTACCGAGTTTTTCAAAGGCTTTAATCACAGTCCCAAAGGAACTCGGTGGCATATGATCATTCAGGTCTGTGGAGCCAAGTCAAGATATCTACCTGGAAAAGCAAATACCATAGCTGACGCATTATCCCACAATCCCGCACCATCCTGCAAGGAACCATTATTTGGACTAAAAGATATAGAAACATCCGTGCCTATTGTTAAAACCGTATCTGAACAAGAAAATTCATTAACCCAAGAGATCGTGAACATTGAATACCTGGGTTGGAGCGCTGAACTGTTACAAACTGAACAAAACAAGGGTCAGCAGCAATAAGCAAAACAATAAACACTTCGAACGGAAACAAGGGTCAGCAGCTAAGCAAAACAATAAACACACTTTGAACGGAAACCCTAAAGCAAAAGTATATTTAAAGTATGTGTATCAGAATTATGTAATCAAATGTAATATTATATGTAGGTCCGTGACAAGGAAAACCCGAAGGACACAACAGGTGACTAACGACCAGGTAGTAGTAATAATCTCTTTCATACCAGTCATCCTAAACTGGTTGCATTCCAATCCATTACATGGTCATCCAGGGTTCTCTATTATGTCACAGAAAGCCAAATCACTATTTTACTGGCCTACAATGCTTACAGATATAAAAAGCACATAACTAATTGTAACACGTGTCATGAAAACAAGGGACACACTAAGACACCTGTCAGTTTAGGGACCTATCCCGTGCCAAATCAATCCTTGAAAGAAAAGAATACACATAGAATTATTAACAGAGTTACGAGTCTGACAGAGGAAATAAACACTTCTTAGTGTTAATAGTTCCCTTGACACGTTATATATGATTAATAGCACTAAAAAACAAACACCGCAATTGAGTGCGTTAGGAATATTTATGAGTGCTAAATCAGTAAACATGGAATTCAACACATGATAATCTCAGACTCGGGTGGTGTAAATCAATAATAATCTCCTTAACTCGTTGTGTGAATTCCTTTCCATTAAGTAAATCAATACTATATTTTATTAATCACCCAGAGTCAATTGGTTTGGTAGAACGGATAAATAAGAAAGTGTCAATGTCTTACGAGTTACACTTGCGATATTGGATCCGAACTGGATTATAGCGGTTCTCGCGGTTTTAAATACCTTTATCATTCATATCTTGTATCTATAGAATTGATACTGCAAGTAGCCTTATACGGTACGCCACTAGAACACTTTTCCACATATTCAAGCCAACCATTAATTTATGAAATATATATAAAAAAAAAGTATGGATACAAATAGAGTCGATATAATATACCCGTAAGAAGTTGGAAGGGTTTACAAATTATATATATATATATATATATATATATATATATATATATATATATATATATATATATATATATATTCATATATATATATATATATAAAATAAAAGGGATCACGATAAAATCAATAAGCCAAACGTAACCATATGCAGTAAGTGTTTATAAAATATCCAAATATATATATTCAGTATTCTAGGGATATTAACGACAAATAAGCTAAAAGTTCAAACATATATCAAAACCTACTGGCATATTGTCTGTCCCGGTAGTTTATATTCTTAGTCCAAAAAAAAAAAAAAAAAAAAAAAAAAATTTTTAAATTAAGTCAGGAAGTCTAGAAGTGAAAATGTATATTTATGTGAATAATCCTAAATGGATCTTACAGGGTAAATAATATATATATAATATGTATGGAAACCCTTTTCATTAGTTTGAATAAGGAATATCTAATTTAACATAAGTAATTACATATATTTTACAATCTTGCAGATTTCCAACATGAAACTAATATTATATTGTTCACTTTTGGTACTGTTGTTTTCAGACATTCTTCTCGTGTGGGTGGAGTATTAAAACAAAAAATATCATTTGGAAGTACTAAAGTCGTATTTATTCCAGCAAGTAACGTAACTCTTAAGCTGGTGATGAGGTCATCAGTCTTGAAGGTGCCTGGCGCATTTGCCGAATCATCATTGTTCCTTTTAACCTCAATAATCTGCTTGCACAGGCTTCATCTGTAGTGTGTGTTGTTTCGTGTTTACAACACAAGCCAACCGGAGAGGAATGATTAGCACGAACTTCTCATGGGCAAGGCAGGTCGTTAGGTACAAGTGTCTATCTGTGTGTGCAATGCAACTTTAGTTAAGGAATTGCAATCGTTTTAAACTTAATGAACAAAATAAGCAAATAGAATTTCTATAACATCAAAATGAATTAATTTTCTGAACCTCATAGACAATTAGAGTCAATAAATCAGCTTATGACATTGGTAAACGGACACTTAGAAGTATCAGGACATGGGCATGAAAAATTTACTTGCAAAAATAGCCTATTACAATTCAAGTAAATCACATTCATGGGAAAATGTCACATTTTCTTTAAAAACCAAAGTTTATATAGAAATTAGTTACATAGTGGGTTCTTTCGTAGCATCTGCCTAAAAAATTAACCTCAGAGGATGCGCGTGAGAAAATTGAATACGAACCTTTTGTTAGGGGCACATAGGATCGGATTTTATCACAGCTTAATTTCAGTAAGCCTAGAGAAATACAGAATCATGATTAATATTCTCTTTGACTCTTATGTGGCCTGGCAATCTTACCAATAGCTCTGTTTTCCACTTCTTTGTCTAGTAACTTGCTACCAGTAATATCGAATTTTCTTTGGGATTCGTATTGATATCTATTAATGTGGATATTCTTATGGTCATCAGAGACCTGGATAGGTTCACACATTGTTATAATGCCATGGACAAAAAGTTTGTACAGCTGACTCTTTTGAATTCCATAAAATATCAGCGAATTCATGTGGGTTAAGTCTGGTTCTTAATGGCTTTCTCCTTCCCGTATTGGATGTTGTCTGAATTTACTTTGCTGTGTGACAAGTATAATTTCACTTACAGGCTGATTAACGGAACCTGGGTTACAAGGTACGCTGCAGTACGAGAGTTTCACATCTCATGCCTGAACAGATCATCTACAACTTCAAAAAACCCTTTCGTCACTGCGGACGACTGCAATGTGAAGGGAATAAGCACCATCATAAGTGAACAAGCTTATTTCGTGGACTTCTTGGACCGACACCCGTATCCCGTCGTTAATCTCGTTTTAATGCGGAATGCTCCGGCGGCTGTCGGAATCGATAACAAAAGGGACAAACTTTCGACAATTACGACCAGAAGTACTTGTGCTGGGATGGTTTATTCATCGCGAACGTATTCGTATGGCATAGGATGCAGAGGACAAGTATGGGCGAAAAATAGAACGTCGGACCCTGCCCAGACAATTCCCCTTGTTTTTAACCATTTGGAATTGGCCATTTCATTTGGCCATAGGTGGTTGTCTGGAACTGTGTAATGGACGAAAAGTTGTTCGAACGCTAGTTAAATGTGCAGTGGGTATAACCTCGGTCATGTATCATATATATAAAGTATCATGTATCCTATATATAAATTATCACAAATAACAGAATCGAAATATATCTGTGCGTGTACGCACTAGGAAACTATTTAAAGTGCACCTAGATTAATCACTTATATTAGTCATTTATGTTAATCAGTTGTATTAAGTGCACATATATTGATCATAATTATATGAATCCATATACATATGTATAAATAAATCAGGTAGCCTATAACCAATCTGTTACCTTTTATCTTACCAATAACTGCAGTTAGTACATGGGTCAACGAATCTGCTAGCATAAAAATTAATAAATCAGTTAAGAGATGATTTTTATCACTTCATATATGATTTTTATCAGTTAAAATATGATTTTTATCATGTTAATCTTTATTCTATGCAATTAGCTGAGTACATTAGTATTTTCTGTGGCATATGTATCTTGATGAGTTGAAGTGAAAAACTGTATCAGTATATATATCACGTGATCACTATTATTTACGAATATCATCATATGCATATGTCTTATATCTTATTACTTGAATCTGTATTTGTGTACACCATGAATATTTTTTTACTTATAAGTATTTTCTATATATATATTCACATAGTGTCTGTATCACACTCCTATAAGTCAAATGCAAGTCAAGCTTGAGTAATATTCAGTGGTTGGTTTTGTAGCCGACCGAGCTTTATGTATGTTACATAATAAAAATATGGAATGTTATTCCATATATATAAAAAAACTAAAACTGATTAATTAAAACCAGTGACCCAAGAGGTCAACCAGATTACTTGCAGGAATGTGATCAGACCAGATATGATAAAGTAGGCTAAGATGACGTGTTTAATCAGTCAATGTCTAGTGCCGTCACCTGTGGTCATTCATTTGTTTATAAACTATAGCCCAAGCGTCTTGCTTGAGGCGACCACCGTGACCTATAATTCAAACGGCCTGCGTGATTTGTAATCTATGTCATCTGTGTGTATGTTCGTATGTTCGAGCTACTGTCTGCTTCCTTTATGATTTGTAAACGAGATTGTAGAGGAGAAGCGATCAAGCCATCGTCATTAGAAGACCTGTCCATTTTTATCTGAGCTTCATCATGTAGAATTCAATCAGCCATAATCATTGCAGACTTGTACAATTTCATCTTGTAATCTCAGAAGAATAGATGTATTTTTTGTACTCAGTGTTTTCTACTAGAACCTCACATCAGAAAGAGATCGAATTAAACTTAAAACTATCATCATGAGTTTAACACATCTCCGTCGTCAAAACCCAAAGAAGATATGGACTTTGTAAGTTATCATCAAACCCCAACACTCCAATGAGAGTATGGAAGTCAGAACCAACCGACTTAGAGTAAGATTATCGCTAGTCTAACATAACCTCACAGGGCGCCTATTATAAAGGCAACAGCCCTAAAATCTACATACATACATATATATATATATAGATATTATATATAATAATATATATATATATATATAAATTTTTTCGGAGCAATCGAGTTTCCGTACAATGTATAATGCTGTATGAAAACTCTCAGCCGCGGCTGATGAAATTTTCAGTACAAAATGTAATATATGTATATGTATGTATGTATGTATGTATAATATATCATATATATATATATATATATATATATATAGATATATATATATGATATATGATTATATAGTATATGATATATATATATATATATACACATATATATAGGCTATATATCATACATATATATATATATATATATATATATATATATATATATATATGTATATATATTATATATAGTATATATATATATATATATATATATATATATATATATGATATATATATATATATGTATATATATATATATATATATATATATATATATAGAATATATACATAATATATATATCTATATAATATGTATGATACATATATGATATAGATATATATATATCTATATATATATATATTATATTATATATATATTTATTATGATAGGCTATATATATCCATCTATATATATATCTATATAGTATATCTATATATATCCTATATATAGATATAAATATATATATAATATATATATAGTCTATATAATATAATAAATATATCATACCATATATATATCTATCGATATAGCTATATCTATATATATATATATATATATATATATATATATATATATATCTTATCATATATATATCATATATATCTATTAATGATATATATATGTATCTACATTATCTCTATATATATATTATCATCATATATCTCTCTATATATATATATGATATATATCATGTATGTATATATATATCTATATGTATATATATATATGTATATATCTCATATATATATCTATATATATATATATATATATATATATATATATATACATACATATATATATATATATATATATATATATATATATCTAATATATATATATATATATATATGTATGTATTATTACATTTTGTACTGAAAGTTTCATCAGCCGCGGCTGAGAGTTTTCATACAGCATTATACATTGTACGGAAAACTCGATTGCTCCGAAGTAATTTCGGCGCCTTTTTTACTTGTTTCTGTATAGATATCAATGAAAGAACAACCTGTTGGACAGATGTCTAATTTCTTCTGCTGACGTCAACAGAAATCTAATCCAGAGCCCATCACAACCACTCGACTCAAGTATAAATTATCCGAAAGGATTCATCGTCACATCAGCAGTTTGACCATTATCGAATCTAAACAGAATTAGAATAGATTAGAATATGGAATTTATGCCGAAGGCCAAGCGCTGGGAACTGTGACGTCATTCAGCGCTGAAGTGGAAGGCCAAGCGCTGGGACCTGTAGTGTCATTCAGCGCTGAGGTGGAAACTGACAGTAAATAGGTTTGAAAGATGAAAAAGGAGGAGAACCTCGCAGCTGCACTATAAACCAATTGTTAGGAGATGGTGGAGAGTAAGACGGAAGAAAGAAAATACGAACATAGGTACAGTAAAAATGAGTGAAAGGGGTTGCATCTAGGGGCCGAAGTGACACAGAGGTACAATAAAAAAAAAGAATGAAAAGGGTTGCAGCTAGGGGCCGAAGGGACGCTGCAAAAAACCTGAAGTAATGTCTACAGCAGTGCACCACATGAGGAGCACTGTTGGCACTACCACCCCCGTCAACCAACCCCCACCTCCTACGGAACTATACCGAATTAGGAAAGCGTGTTTTGGATTTATTTCCAAATTCCAAGCACAGTTATCTCATTCGTTTCAGATCAAATAATTACAGTCGCTTTGTAAATGTTCGGTTTGGCATTAAACTCCTGTTGAAGTTCACTTGAATAAATTCTCTTGTTCGTTTTACGTTGAAATAATTAAATCATAGTCACGTTGGAAATGGCAGTTCGGGCTTTGAATTTCCGTTGAGGTTCTAGGAAAGAATTTTAGTGTTGAATTTAACACAAAGTTCAAGGTCATTTCTGAGGAAAAACGCGACGACCTTAACGTCTTTCAATGAAGGGTTGTTGTTAATATAGTTGCTAAAATTGTGAATCTTTTTAACAAGTTAAATAAACTAAAACCACTCTAAAAAATTATTAGCAGCCAGAGACAATCATAACTCTGATGAAACATATGGCTAAACCTCATTCCAAAAACAGAACGCAAAATAAACAAACAAATATAAACACTAAAAATTATTAAATTCTAGATCTGATAAACCCGTATTGATATGGGACAAGACTACAGGGGTCGTTGACTTGATACCCTAAAATTTTGGGAAATAAAATTCACCGCTAATGAAATACCGATTTCTTTTTGTAATGACCCTTTCCAAGCCAGATAAAAAAAGTTGGTATCCTTTTTATATAGCTGCCATCTTGGAAGATTGCAAATTTAGGAAAAAATATGAAATGGAAAAGTAATGAAATACCGATTTCTTTTTATGTGATTTTTTTTTTTTTTTTTTTTTTTTTTGCATGTCGGAAACAAAAGTCGACATCATTTTATGAAGTCTTCATCCTAAAAGATTTAATCTTTAATATTAAATACGAAATTCAAAAATAAAGAAATTATGAATTCTTGTATATTTTTACGTCCATTTACAAGTCGGAAACAGAGTCGACATCAGTTTTATAGTCTTCGTTCTACAAGACGAAGAAGGGAAACAAAGTCGACATTATTTTTACAAAGCCTTCGTCCTAGAAGAAGAAGAAGAAGAAGAAGAAGAAAAGAAGAAGAAGAAGATTTAAGATACATTACGGCTTCATTGCAAAACTTGAGAGGCGATAAGAAAGCACTTCGAAACGAAGGCTCGTCCGGGAAAACTTTTAATTGCAATTTTTCTCATTTGCCGAAGCAACTCTCGTTCTTGTCGAGTCGGGGTAAAGAGTGAGCTTCTTACCCCGTTCTGGATAATAGACAGAATATTTCGGCAATTGAGGGTTTTGAATTTCCGAGATCTCTTCTAGGTATATTAGGTCTCTGTGAATATGGAATTATAAGATGGTATAATACTGTTTGTTTGTTTGTATGGTACTTTTACGTTGCATGGAACCAGTGGTTATTCAGCAACGGGACCAACGGCTTTACGTGACTTCCGAACCACGTCGAGAGTGGACTTCTATCACGAGAAATACACATCTCT
>NC_061094.1:54353776-54371276 GCF_015104395.2 Macrobrachium nipponense
TTAACATCTCTATTTCAGTTTCCCTTTCCAATGGGCGAATAAAATTTCTCTCTTCTCTCTCTCTCTCTCTCTCTCTCTCTCTCTCTCTCTCTCTCTCTCTCTCTCTCCGTTTCAGCCTTCATTTGAATCCCAAATACTAACTCTCTCAAGCAAATCTAACGGCATGAAATCCACTACTGTGTTCAATCTAAAAAAATAAATAAAAAAATAAAGGAAATAATAAAAAAGTAAAAAACTAAAATAAAAAGTTACAAAAACCAATCGGGCCAATTCGACTTCGACAACGGTATTGTGACAGGGATTCGACATTGGTTATTGTGGGAGGGGGAAGTGAGTGGAGGGGACGAAGTGTCGGATTGTTGTTGATTTTTTGGGGGGGTGGGTGGTAGGGGGAGTTATTGTTGGAATACATAATATAATATTAATAATATATAATATATCTATTATATATATATTATATTATATATTATATATATATCTAGTATATATAATTATATATATGTATATGTTCGTATACATAATTATGTATATATAATACATATAATATATATTATATATATCTATATATATTATATATTTAATAATATATATATATATATATATATATATATATATATATTCTCTTAACTTTACTTTTCAGTTTTAAGAATATTGGATCTTTTTATCATTCCTTTCGTAACAGTATGGTATTTTTAGTCGCTGTATAGATATTTATGGAGGTAACCGACTTTAAATTAACCCGAAAACCAAACTAGACATAAAAAAAGGCAAAATTTTCCTTAAAAATTAAAAAGGTAAACATTCAAATAAACGCAAATTTGAAATTATATATAAAATTAATTAAGGGTGATTATGTACCTTAAATTTCACATCCTCCTTTGAAATATTACTAAAGAACAGCCTAATTAATGTCAAAATAGAAATACCATCGATTTAAATAAACATGATTCCAGGAACAGCAGCTAATGAAGTCAAAGTGATCAAATATTGAGAGAAGAAAGGCAGGCAAACAGACAAAGAATTCGTGCACACGTCTAATGGGTACGAATCCTCTTGATATCTTCCTCCTTCGTAATTCGTGCCTGCACTTAACGACGTACTTTTCAACGGAGGAGCAGAATAGAAGAAGTCTACTTAATAGTCAAGAGTGCGTGGTACGCACGCACGCACGCAATCTCTTCCATTCGTAATGACGGTGTCGTGTGCACTTCGCGTAACAGTCAACAACCAATTATCTCGAGAAAGCAATTATCTCAAAAATTCATTACAGAACTAGGTCACGAACGTACTAGAACCGTTGATAAGAAGATACTTTACTTCACATCATTGCGATGAAGTAATGATCAACAGTCTTTCTTTATTATTCTTTATTTTTTGTTATTGTTTTTATTGTTTTTTTTTTTATTCTTTTTTTTACTGCATAATTCCCATGGTCTTGCATAAGTTTCATTAACATGACCCTTAACCTTAACTATATGAGCATTTTTCTTTGTTTTTTATTTTTTGGATTTTACTTATTTATCAATTATTTATTTATTTATTATCTATTTATTTATTTATTTATTTATTTATTCTTTATGATTCTTATCTTTGAAGGTAATTACAGTAACGATAGTTACAACAACTTAAGCATAGGGCACTTACTTCGAAACTCTGATACGATATGCTAAGGTAAAATAACCCTAATTTAACCTAACCAATCACATTAATACTTCATACGATCTGTACAACAATTTCAATTCGTGGTTAAACCTTAATAAAAATACACGCATCACTTAATCATAAAATACTCTTATCAATAATAACAATGTATCCCTGACCTTTTGAAATGAGATTTTTAGACAATTGCGTATTGAGCTTTTGCAATATATATAATAGCATTCAGGAAATAATGAAAACCAAAGAAGTTTGATTTTGGTACCCTTGTGAAGAATGATGGCATTTTATATCGAGAGAGAGAGAGAGAGAGAGAGAGAGAGAGAGAGAGAGAGGAGAGAGAGAGAGACTCATGATATTTAGGACTTGCTCATTTCATTTTTCACGGGCACTTCAAGGCAGGTGTACAGGGTGTCCATAAAGTCCCAGTACCATTCTGGGGAATAAATACTGGTAATGGTACTGGGACTTTATGGACACCCTGTATTTAATACATTCAGAGAGACAGAGAGAGAGAGAGAGAGAGAGAGAGAGAGAGAGAGAGAGAGAGAGAGGCTTTTCGTTAAATATACAGCAACATCGAGCAGACCTTCTATATTTCGTGTCATGAATGGATGATTAGAAATTACCTGCCATCGTGCCTATCGGGGTCACTAGCGCCGATACAATTTCTTATAAAAACTACAAATAAACATATTCGAACTAAAACCATCCAGAGCTCTTTATTTCGCGTCAAAAACGCTGCCGGCATTATTATTATTATGTACCTTTCGCCAGCCTGAAAACTTGCTTAAAAAAGTTGCGACCTATTTTTATCTTCGTGTGAATGACGGGAAATAAACAACTGAATAACAAGAGACAAACGACGTCAGCTGAAAACCCTTCACAGCTGCGTCCTGTCCTACCAGAGGCATCATTCAATCACACTTCCGCCAACGAACCGCACCAACCCACTTGTGATCACATCAACTCCCG
Source organism: Macrobrachium nipponense (assembly GCF_015104395.2). NCBI lineage: Eukaryota > Metazoa > Arthropoda > Malacostraca > Decapoda > Palaemonidae > Macrobrachium > Macrobrachium nipponense. Next base: position 54,356,408 of record NC_061094.1, read on the forward strand.
CTGTTTTTTCCAATCTTCGGCCATTAATGGGATTAAAACAGAGGTTCTGTGATCTTTCTTTTTTTTTGGTTTTTTGTTTTTGTTGTTTTTCGAGTTTTTCGTGTCTTTTTTTCTTCTATGTTCCTACGTGCTTTGAGTATCACGAGTCCACAATATCTTGACCAAGAAATAGAATACATAAAAAAGATAGGAAACGATCTCTGCTACCCACCTCATATAATTGATTTATGTTATCAAAAAGCTCACAAAAAGTTTTATAGTGTTGCTAGTAATGAAAAAGAAATGCCTAAAAATGTACTTAGCTTGCCTTACTTTCGTGGATTTGAAACCATAAAATCAATATTTAAATCGTTTAATGTTAATGTAGTGTTCTCTTATAACAATACCATTAAAGATATGCTAATAATAATAGTCCCGAAACAAATAACATCATTTACAAAATTCCTTGTAAGGATTGCCCATCGTTTTACGTTGGTCAGTCAAGTAAAAATCTATGAGTACGTATTAAGCAGCATATGTATTCAGTTAGAACAGCCCAGACTTCAAATGCACTGTTTATCCATCTGAGTGAAAAATCTCATTGTATTAATTGGGGTGATACCTCTGTAATTGCTAGATCTAATGATTATGTTTCAAGAAATTTACTGGAATCAGCAATTATACAACGCTAATAAAAACAACCTAAATCTTAGTCCGGGATTGTACCATTTGGACCCGTATATTTGTAAAATGTTTATGAAGGACCTTAAAATAAATGAACTACTAATAAATTAGTCCCACATGTATATAGTTATCATTTCTCTCTCTCTCTCTCTCTCTCTCTCTCTCTCTTGCTCGATAAATTTATATTCTTTTTTTCGTTATTTCATGAACTTTTTTGGGAACATTTTTGTAAGATTCGTGATAATACATTGTATATGCCTACTTGTTTTTTCAAAATGTGTTGTTTTCTGGATGAATCATCTGTTCCACGTGTGTATCCTCCAAGGTGTGGCAGCCTAAAAATTCGCTTATACTGCCCTCAGGCGTTTCCTCGTTTCTGTAAAGTGAAATCGACCTTATTGCTAATCTTGTAATGTCAGTTTGGATATTAAGCCCCTACTTTGACTATTTTTTGTTTTTTCCTCTGTAAGAGATCAGTTGTGCCTGAGTAAAGGGTTTGTACTAAACCGAAAGTGCTTGGCTATCTCGCTTTTCATTTTTTTCCTCCGAGGCAAAAACCTTTATTTATACATAGCATCACGTTTTATATACTTCGTGATCAAGTTATTCATATATATATATATATATATATATATATATAATGTATGTTTGTGTGTATACATGCATATACACACACACACACACACACACACACACACACACACACATATATATATATATATATATATATATATATATATATATATATATATATATATATATATATATGTGTGTGTGTGTGTGTGTGTGTGTGTGTGTGTTTGTGTGTGTGTGTGCGTAAGGATCTTACAACTAATATCCTTACTTTTTCACTCCTGAAGCATAAATAATTTATCACACAATCCTTCATTCCTGCATCATATCTACACACATTTAAACCCTTAACACTTTAGTATTTTGTTTCCTCTGAATTTTGGAAGCATTGGGTGCATTTAATTGGGCAACAAACGCTAAAGACGAGAGAGAATGGTATTGGTTTGTTCCCTGAAGTCGTACAAGAATAAAATCGTGAGGATTGCCAAGTCCACTGGGTAAGAAAAAAAGACATTTTAGATGGGTTTTTCTTTCTCAACGCCATCCATACACACACACACACACACACAGACGCACAAATATTACTGCTTTATTAGTAGGATGGTGAAAGGTATTTTGTATATAAGTAAGACTACATCATATAACAGATCGATGGAATACATATGCTGTTTCGGTAAGAAAATGGACAATAGCTACTATTTTAACCAAAAATCAAACACGGGATAAATCTCTTACACATAATCATGAGAATATGTTGATATTTTCAGTGCCCAATTATTTTCTCCTGACTGGGGCCTTTGAATTAGAGCGAACGAATAAATAAAAATTAAAACCAGCGTAAAAAAATGGAAAAAATTGAATGAAAGTACAAGACAGAACTTGTCCGTTCTTTGCTCACAGAGTAATTTGGAGTTGATTTGATTTGTGGCCACTCGACCGTAGAGTTCCTACGATTCCAGTCGAATTTATGGCCCTCTCTCTCTCTCTCTCTCTCTCTCTCTCTCTCTCTCTCTCTCTCTCTCTCTCTCTCTCTCTCTCTCTATTCCAAAACCGAATTTAGAATTTTTTGCCAATCGACCGTGAATTCCTACGATTCCAGTCGGGATTTATGCCCCCCCCCCCCCCCTCTCTCTCTCTCTCTCTCTCTCTCCCCCTCTCTCTCTCTCTCTCCTCTCTCTCTCTTCCAAAAACCGATTTCGATTTTTTTTTTTTGCCAATCGACCGTAGAGTTCCTACGATTCCTGTAGGGATTTATGGCCAATCTCTCTCTCTCTCTCTCTCTCTCTCTCTCTCTCTCTCTCTCTTCCAAAACCGAATTTCGAATTTTTTCTCGCTATTCGACCGTAGAGTTCCTACGATTCTATTCGGGATTTATGGCCTCTCTCTCTCTCTCTCTCTCTCTCTCTCTCTCTCTCTCTCTATTCCAAAACGGATTCCAATTTTTTTTTTTTCGGGCGGGAGTGCAAGAAAATCCTGTCCAGAAAAGAGGGAATGTTCACGACTATTCTGTGCGATAGCCATGAATTCAAGCAACGCATGGGGCTGAAACTCTAAGATTACTAGAAATTGATGAGCTAAAAAAATGAATTTTATAAATATACATTTATTACAGATATGGAAAGTATGAAATATAGAAATAATAAGCTTAACGTAATCATGAAAACATTAGTACTGAGTATTTATCTCTTATTCAAATCAGTACAGTATATATCAATGAACATTTTAAACTAATTATTGTTATATATTTTCTCATACTGTAATCTAAACTGGAAATCGAAGTCGAATTGAAAGGACATTATTATTATTATTATTATTATTATTTTTTTTTTTTTTTTTTTTTGCTTTATCACAGTCCTCCAATTCGACTGGGTGGCATTTATAGTGTGGGGTTCCGGGTTTGCATCCTGCCTCCTTAGGAGTCCATCACTCTTCTTACTATGTGCGCCGTTTCTAGGATCACACTCTTTTGCATGAGTCCTGGAACTACTTCAGCCTCTAGTTTTTCCAGATTCCTTTTCAGGGATCTTGGGATCGTGCCTAGTGCTCCTATGATTATGGGTACAATTTCCACTGACATATCCCATATCCTTCTTATTTCTATTTTTTCAGATCTTGATACTTATCCATTTTTTCTTCCTTTCTTTCTTCAATTCACTCTGGTGTCCCATGGTATTGCGACATCAATGAGTGATACTTTCTTCTTGACTTTGTCAATCAACGTCACGTCTGGTCTATTTGCACGTATCACCCTATCCGTCCTGATACCATAGTCCCAGAGGATCTTTGCCTGATCGTTTTCTATCACTCCCTTCTGGTTGGTGTCTCGTACCACGTATTAACTGCAAGGTAGCTGATGTTTCTTGCACAGGCTCCAGTGGAGGGCTTTTGCTACTGAATCATGCCTCTTTTTGTACTGGTTCTGTGCAAGTGCCGGACATTCGCTTGCTATGTGGTTTAAGGTCTCATTTTTCGTATTGCACTTCCTACATATGGGAGAGATGTTATTTCCATCATCGTTTCTTTGTGATATATCTGGTTCTTAGGGCCTGATCTTGTGCTGCTGTTATCATTCCTTCAGTTTCCTTCTTGAGCTCTCCCCTCTGTTACCATTGCCATGTGTCATCGCTGGCCGGTTCTTTAGTCTGTCTCATGTATTGTCCGTGCATTGGTTTGTTGTGCCATTCCTCTGTTCTGTTTGTCATTCTCCTGTCTCTGTATATTTCTGGGTCTTCGTCTACTTTTATCAGTCCTTCTTCCCATGCACTCTTGAGCCACTTGTCTTCACTGGTTTTCAGATATTGCCCCAGTGCTCTGTTCTCGATGTTGACGCAGCCCTCTATGCTTAGTAGTCCTCACCCTCCTTCCTTTCGTGTTATGTATAGTCTGTCCGTATTTGCTCTTGGGTGTAGTGCTTTGGGTATTGTCATATGTTTCCTAGTTTTCTGGTCTATGTTGCGGAGTTCTGCCTTCGTCCATTCCACTATTCCTGCGCTGTATCTGATTACTGGCACTGCCCATGTGTTTATGGCTTTTATCATATTTCCGGCATTGAGTTTTGACTCGAGTATCGCCTTGAGTCTCTGCATATATTCTTTCCTGATCGTGTCCTTCATCTCTTGGTGTTTTATATTCCCTCCTTCCATTATTCCCAGGTATTGGTATCCTGTCTCATCTATGTGTTTGATGTTGCTCCCATCTGGTAGCTTTATCCCTTCAGACCTTGTTACTTTGCCCTTTTGTATGTTGACTAAGGCGCATTTTTCTATTCAAAACTCCATCCTGATGTCCCCAGATACAATCCTTACAGTCTGGATTAGGGTATCTATTTCCTTGATGCTCTTTACCATACAGCTTGATGTCGTCCATGAACATCAGATGGTTGATTCTGTTGCCTCTTTTCTTGAGTTGGTACCCGGCATCCATCTTCTGTAGTACTTTTGTCATGGGAATCATGGCTACTACGAAGAGTAGTGGGGACAGTGAGTCTCCCTGGAAGATCCCTCTCCTGATATTAACCTCTGCTAGTCTTATTCCAGTTGCGCATAGTATTTTTGAGGAAGCTGATGGTGTTTTCCTCTGGTGTTTTATTATTATTATTATTATTATTATTATTATTATTATTATTATTATTATTATTATTATTATTGTTATTGTTTATTATTATTATTGTTATTGTTTTTGTTTTTGTTATTGTTATTGTTGTTGTTGTTTTTGTTGTTGCTGTTGTTGTTGGGCACAATTTTCCGTGTTGAAAATGATGACTGAAGATGAACCTAGTACAAGGTTCGAAAGATTTTATTATTCATTAAAGACCTTATACTCACATGCGATATCATTGTGGACCTGCTACCATTATTATTATTATTATTATTATTATTATTATTATTATTATTATTATTATTATTATTATTATTATTATTATTATTATTATTATTATTATTATTATTATTATTATTTTATAATTCTAGTGAATTAAAAAAAATACATTAAAAATTAAAAACTCTTAATATTCATCTTACATGATACCTAAGTCACTTCTTTTTGACCTCCTGCAAACATATTTCTTTTCTCTTAGTAAAAACTATAGATGTTTACTCTATTATTAGAATCAGCCGCGTTGAGGATTATTTAAGGATTTGGGGTTGATGGCACAAGTGATGAATAGAGCCAGGTCTACGGATGACAGGTTATTATGGAAGGATGATTGATTACAGGACAGAATTAATAAAATGACGACCACCACCATACAAAAGAAAAATTATTGGACAAACGGGAAAAATCATTATACAGGTAAGAACTGGGACGGGGAGAATGGGAGCAAAATGAAAATAAAAAAAAACAATTTTCAGTTTAAATTCTGCACTACTAGTCAAGTTACAGATTGAATTCTGGGACTCTCCTCAGGTTTCAGTTAAAAATTTCAATCGCCCCTCAAGTTTCAGCTTGAATTCTGAAGCATTCCTTGAATTTCAGTTTAAATTTTGAAACACCACTCAAGTTCCAGCTTGAGTTCTGAAGCCATCCTTGAGTTTCAGCTTAAATTTTGAAGCACCCCCAAGTTTTAGATTCAATTCTGAAGCATTCCTCGAGTTTCTGCTTAGATTTTGAAGCATCCCTCAAGTTTTAGCTTGAATTCTAAACCATTCCTTGATTTTCAGCTTAAATTCTGAAGACCTCCTTAAGTTTCAAATAAAATTTTGAAGCACACGCCAAGTTTCAGCTTCAATTCTGAAGCCCTCAAGTTCCATAATGAATTTTGAAGCACTACCCAAATCTCAACTTCTCTGCTGATGAAGTTCTTAGCTAAGTTCACAGAAATAACGATTCTGTGGATTTAAAAAAAAATATAAAACGATAAACATCTAGTGAAGTTCTGACAGACTTTTGTAGTTACATTTTGATGTTACCGGTTCCTTGAAAATTCCAATTCCTATTGTACACCAGCTGAATATTTGGTATTCCTGGGAATAGTGTGTATATTCGCGCGAACCATACAATACATATCAACGTCTGTAATGCTAAGTGGGAAGAGACCATTCCGCTTCTGCGATGGAGGAAACGAGAGATTTGAGCGGCAAGAGCCCGTGAAAAATTGACTGAATGAATGACTGATTTGATAATAAGTTATCTGAAGTCACAACAGCAAAGGCCATCTACAACAGAGAAGTATGTAGAAAGGTAAGTTTAAGAACAATATATATATATATATATATATATATATATATATATATATATATATATATATATATATATATGTATATATATATATATATATATATATATATATGTATGTATGTATATATATATATATATATATATATATATATATATATATATATATATATATATATATATATTATATTATATTATATTACATACAAAAAGGCAAACTGATTGTTCATTTAAACTAACGAAACTAAGAAAAACCAGCAGGTGAAAAAGGAAAAACCAAAATGGCAAAGAACGAAAGAAGAGAGAGAAAAGGCCGCGTTGACGACAGGTGAGTAAAGAATATGATAAGTGGAAGAGTATGATGATGATGATGAGAAATATCTTTCCTCATCTCCTGGCCTTTTTGTCGTCGGGCGGCTTTTTCCTCCTCCTCCTCCTCCTTCCTCCCCTCCTCCTCCTCCTCCTCTCCTCCTCCTCCTCCTCCTCACATAAGCTCTTCAATCGATGATGTTGAGAAATTCCCTCCGCCGCCATCTAAAGAAGACGTGAATCGAGTCTCCGAAAGCAATTTCATGCTTTTGCAGGGTTAGTGGAGAGAGAGAGAGAGAGAGAGAGAGAGAGAGAGAGAGAGAGAGAGAGAGAGAGAGAGAGAGAGAGAGAAATTCGTCCCACTCATATCTTTTCCATAATATTTTTTATTTCTACCTTATTTTTGAAGTTGCAAAATTTAACATAGATTTTCTTTTTAAATAAGAAAATTTGTGCTTTCCGAGGGGCAGGGGGAAGAGAGAGAGAGAGAGAGAGAGAGAGAGAGAGAGAGAGAGAGAGAGAGAGAGAGAGAGATGCGTCCCACTCATACCTTTTCCATAGTATTTTTTATTTCTATCTTATTTTGAAGTTGCAAAATTTAACGTAGATTTTAAAAAAAATTCGTACTTTCCGATGAGAGAGAGAGAGAGAGAGAGAGAGAGAGAGAGAGAGAGAGAGAGAGAGAGAGAGAGAGAGAGAGTCGAATGAGGATTAAAATAAATCCTGGTCCCAGAGAATAACTCAAATTTCTGAACACGTTTTCAAAATCAAATAATCTGGATACTTTCAGCGATTTAAAGGATACAAATGTGAATTAAAATCATACATTTTAAAGAAGTTTGTTGTTCAAATCATTCGTAGCCATATATCGATTATAGCTGAAACCTAGACAATGACTGTGTTAAAATTCCACCAACTAAAGAAAATCGCATTATTTTGGTCATGAGTTTGTAAAATTTTAAAAGGACAGTGATTGTGTTTGATATATAAATTCCAAAATCAATGTATTAAATGTAAGAGCATAGTGATTGTGTTTAATACATAATTTACCAAATGAATGTTTCGTATGTAAAAGTACAGTGAGTTTAATACATAACTTCCCAAATTAATGTTTTACATGTAAAAGTACAGTGATAGTGTTTAATACAATTTCCCAAATGAACACTTCAACAGTACACTAAAAATATAAAACTAATTTACTTTAAGTAATCATTAATATTCATCCTCTCTCTCTCTCTCTCTCTCTCTCTCTCTCTCTCTCTCTCTCTCTCTCTCTCTCTCTCTCTCTCTCTCTCGTAGTAGCCATCTTGCTTGGTGAGACGTTCCCGCGCGCAGTCAGATTAACCAACAGATATCACAAGTTTAACTTACGTCTAGAATTTGAGAAATATCTAGAAGTGTTCGTGAACTATCGTGATAAGATTAGTGTGAAAATAGTAGGATAAAGCGTCTACTAAGTTAGTTTATCAAGTGAAATACTGTAAATCAGAACAAGATGGCAGTAAGTTCCAACTGTGGAAAAAAATGGTGAAATTTAGCTTATTTGGCAGATTCGCAATACGATGAGGTAGCAGGAAGGTAACTGGCATTTCTCATCTATGAGATCAGCAACAGTCCTAACCAAAAAGATACAAAAGCATTCATAGATATATTAGAAGGATATAATCCTTCAAACTTTGAAGGATATAATCCTTCAAAGAAAATATACATAAACCAACATATTCCGACAAAGAAAATGAATAAGGTGAACTTTGTGAATATCCTAATTGATGCATTAGGAAAAAGAATGCTAAAAGCATGCAAACTGTGTAAGGTGTGGTATAGCATAGTTAATCCATAAAACCTAATCAGAAAATGTGCTGCATTGCAACATTCCGACCCATCCACAATGTGCTGTGAGGTAATGCAAGATATGAGAAAGATACCAGAATATTTTGCTCAACATGTCTATCATGGATAGACAATGTTATTAAATCAAGATTGAGTGTACAAATAGTTGAGGATGAAGAAGAAGAGGAAGAGGAAGAAGAAGAAGAGGAAAACAGAAGAGAAGTAAACAAAACTGAAATGACAGAAAAAGATAAGGAAAACAAAGAACAAGATAAAAGTATGGATGCAGAGATACTCATTGATACTACATATGAGGCTATAAAGCAGCGTACCAAGAAGAAAATAAATTACGATATGACAACACAAAAGAAAATGCCGAAGAGGCTCTACCCAGATCTACACAATGACGGGAAAGAGGAAAAAATATACAAAAAAAAGACAAAGTCTGCAACCTTTTGAAAAGAGGGAATTGCAGATTTGGAGAAAGATGTTACTACAAACATCCTAAGGTATGTCACAACTATGAAATATATGGTAAATGTGCATACCTAGATGGCTATGAGGATGATTGCAGAGGTCTGCATCCAAAAATATGCAAAAACCTAAAAGAAGGAAAAGGATGTAAGTTCGACAAAAAATGTAAATATATGCACCCTGTAGCCATGAATCATAATCAAATAAATAATCAATCAAGTAATAAAATCCAAAATAAGAAAGAAACAAATAAAGAGAGGAATAAAGAATATCAGGTAAAAGAAAAAAGCAAGCCATCAACGAGATATGCAGAGATGTCAGCAAAAAATTTCAAAGCCTCAGCTCCAAGATTCTACTCAAGAGATAATAACTGCATTTATTATGCAAGAGGATATTGCAGATACGGAGAAAATTGCAGATTCAGACACAAAAATGAATAATTATGATGAAGGAAGATCAAATATTATGGAAAAGTTGGATTTTTTAATGTCAGAATTTATGGAAATTAAAAAAAGAAACAAACATATCCAAGAACATAAAGGAAAGAACATGGGAAAATTCTTATTATTACCAAAATTAAATTAAATGAAGAGAAAACACGCAAACCATCATAGTGATGAATGCGCAGGGTTTAGTTATGAGTAACTCAAAAAGAAACATAGAGTACTTAGAAGAACTAACCCAAATTGAAAATAAAATAGATATAATGAATATAAGTGAAACCTGGTATTCCCAACAGACTGGGAATGATGATCAAATAAAAGGGTTCCAAACTTATAGATCAGATAGAAAAAATAGGAATCAAGGGGGGAACCGCAATATATGGGAAAGACAAAACACAAGAAAAAATATATGAGAAATATAGTAACTCAGAATGTGAACTAATAGCGGTAGAATTTGAATCTGAAAAATTAATGAACATAGTAATATATAGACCTCCTAATACTAAAGAGTTTGACTTAATAATAGAAAAATTGGATGATATATGTAGAAATCACAAGGACTGGACTATTCTTTTATCTGGAGACTTCAACTTTCCTTTCGTAGACTGGAAAGAACGAATAGGAGATTGTGATTGTACTTATACATATAAAAAAAGAGAGTAATAGTAGTGCAGAAGATAAGAAGCAATTCGAAAAGCTATTAGATATGCTACTAGAATACAACATTCAACAAATAAATCACCTGCCAACAAGAAAGGAAAATACTTTAGACCTAGTATTTGTGAACGAGATGAATTATGTTAAAGAAATAATAGTTTATAATGCAAGTATTTCAGACCATAATGTCATAGAATTAACAGTCCATTCCAAAGCAAGTGAAAACAGAGATAAGCAAGAAATGAAAAAGTGGGAAGGATATGGAAAATACAACTTCTACAGTAAAAATATAAAATGGTCAGAAATAAATGAAGAATTAAACAAAGATTGGGATAACAGTTTCGTAAGTGATGACATAAGGGTAAATACGGAGATATTATATAAAATATTAGAGAAAATAGTGGATAAATATATACCGAAGAAGAAAAGTAAACATCAGTCATGCGTACCAAGAGACAGAAGGATCTTGTTCCAGAAAATCAGAAAGTGGAAAAAAGGTCTTGCAAAAGAAAAAAAGCATGGAAAGTTATAGAACTAAAAATTAAGATAGAAAATGCAGAACGAAAGATTATACAATCAAAAGAAAATGAAAAATGGGACTTGGAAGAAAAAACCCTAATAAATATCAAGCAAAACCCCAAACTATTATACTCATACGCGAAAAAGATGAATAAAAGAAGAATAGAAATAGGCCCTCTAAGAATTGAAGGGAGATTAACGAATTAAAAAAAACGAAATTTGCAACATATTGGCAGATCGATATAAGAGAGAATTCACCCCTAGAATAGATAATGAAGATAATGATATAGAAGTAAGGGACAAAAATAGTGAATATTTAGCTGACATAGATATTAATGAAGCTGATATTGTGCAGGCTATTAATGAAATTAAAAATGGAGCTGCAGCAGGGCCTGATGGAGTTCCTGCTATTTTGTTAAAGAAAGTAGTTCATTCTATCGCAAAGCCACTTGCAATATTATTAAGACAAAGTGTCGATACAGGCACGATTTATGACGAGCACAAATTAGCATATATTACCCCTACATTCAAAAGTGGATCAAGACTAGAGGCAAGTAATTATAGGCCTGTGAGTCTAACATCACATATTATGAAAGTGCATGAAAGGGTAATGAAGAAAAATATTATGAAACATTTAATGAAAAATAATCTGTTTAATATAGGACAACATGGTTTCGTACCCGGAAAAAGTACACAAACCCAACTGTTAGTCCACCGTGAAAACATATATAAAAAAATGAAAAGCGGAAATGAAACAGATGTGGTTTATCTAGACTTTGCAAAAGCTTTTGACAAGGTAGACCATAATATATTAGCGAAGAAAATTAGAGAACATAATATAGTGGATAAAGTAGGAAAATGGTTAAAAGAATTTTTACGATGAGAAATCGGATGAAGCTGAGGTAATTTCCGGTATGCCACAAGGTATGGTGTTAGCTGCATTACTGTTTGTTATTATGATCGCAGTCATAGACAGTAATGTTAAGGACTCGGTAGTGAGTAGTTTCGCCGATGACACAAGAATAAGTAGAGAAATTGCTTGTGATGAAGATAGGAACGCGCTACAAAGAGACCTTAACAAAGTATATGATTGGGCAGAGGTAAATAGGATGGTATTTAACTCTGATAAATTTGAATCAATAAACTATGGAGACAGAGAAGGAAAGCTATATGCATATAGGGGACCTAATAATGAGACAATCACTAATAAGGAAGCAGTTAAAGACCTTGGTGTGATGATGAATAGGAACATGTTATGCAACGATCAAATAGCAATTCTATTGGCAAAATGTAAAGCAAAAATGAGAATGTTGTTATGGCATTTCAAAACAAGAAAAGCTGAACACATGATTATGCTTTATAAAACATATGTTCGTAGTCCACTTGAATATTGCAATATGATATGGTACCCACACTATCAAAAGGATATTGCACAAATAGTGAGTGTACAAAGGTCCTTTACAGCTAGAATAGAAGAAGTTAAGGACCTTGACTACTGGGAAAGACTACAATCCTGAAAATTATATAGTCTAGAAAGGAGAAGAGAACGCTACATGATAATTCAGGCATGGAAACAGATAGAAGGAATAGCTGAAAACATCATGGAGCTAAAAATATCAGAAAGAGCAAGCAGAGGTAGATTAATAGTGCCCAAAACTATACCAGGAAAAATAAGGAAAGCACACAGGACATTAATCCACTACGCACCAGCATCGATAATGCAGCGTCTATTCAATGCGTTGCCAGCTCATCTGAGGAATATAACAGGAGTGAGCGTAGATGTGTTTAAGAATAAGCTCGACAAATATCTAAACTGCATCCCAGACCATCCAAGATTGGAAGATGCAAAATATACCGGAAGATGTAATAGCAACTCTATGGTAGACATTAGAGGTGCCTCATACTGAGGGACCTGGGGCAACCCGAACAAGATGTAAGGTCTGTAAAGTCTGTCTTGACGGAAGATATTCCTTAACTTTTGTGATTCGGAGAATTTATATTTGCTCTCGCTAAGCCTTTTCGGACGAGGTCTGGTATATGTTTCTAAGGCCGAACATAAAATTCTGCCGTTGTCACCAACAATTACGCAACACTACATTCTGGCTTCGTTTCCTTTGTCGGCATTATTTCCTTCTTATTCTGTTGCAGCAACAAAAACAACAAAGTTTAATGTGCCTGGCCGTTTGCCAATATCTTTTTGCTCCATTCAAGTATGTGAAAAAGACTCATTTTCAATTACTAAACAGGAATTCATTGAGGTTTTCCTAGAATATTATTATCAAAATGACAGCAAGATTACTGTTGTCCCGGAATACAATAATTAATAGCATTTCTCTTTTTGCAGACTGTTCATATGGAATAATTAGCACAATATTAGCACACATTCATATATTTTTCTAACATTATATTGAAGTCAAGGAATGACCCTTATTTGTATGAATAATTTCATTCATATATAGCTTCCATCTAATTATCTCGACAAATCTGTTTTTATTTACAAATGTGAATTAGACGAGTCTGAATTTATCATCATCCGTATCTTCCCAATCAACTATGCCGGATTTCATAGCAAATATACGTACTGAATCTCCATTAACGTTCCTAGGTATATATAAAGACTTCGGTTGTGGAGGCATTTTGCATATTTCAGCTACAGTCCTAGCAAGTGTTTTTAGATGTGAAATTGGTTCTTTTGAAGAACCTCATGGAAAACCCTGTCTCAGTACCATGTATAAAACCAGCCAAACAAAAAAAAAAAAAAAAAAAAAAAAAAAAAAAAACTATTTGCCAGTGTAACAACTCGGACATTGAATTTTTTTTCTACGACCTCAACGTAATTACAGCTTCATGAAATAAATATCTTGGTAAATAATTCAATCAGGGTTTCAAGTCCACATACACAAGCTAGCTCACACAAACACACATGCACACAAACAAGCTTCAGTCTTTACACACACCAACACACACACACCCACCCACACGCACAGTTTCAGCCAAAATGATGGGAAAACGAGCCGTGGATTGATACCGGGTATAAAAAGCAAATGTTCGTGTGTGGAGGGGATTGGGGGTGGGATGGGCAAATCCTGGGAATGGACTTAAAGGGGGCTGAGGGGGGGGAGGGGGTTGTATAACCGATGCATCCCGCGGAATGCCTCTAATGTTCTGTAATGGACAGTTCACCAAACAGAGAATTTCCATTTAGCTTTAATGGAATATCGGCATCCCATTCGTTATTCGTACATTTTTTTCCTCTCTCTCTCTCTCTCTCTCTCTCTCTCTCTCTCTCTCTCTCTCTCTCTCTTTTAACCTTCGACGACTGTGAGATAACTCCAATTAATTCGCTGTGGTTCATGGGTATCAAATATCATTTTAGGATTCAGTATTACTTCTGTCAGTCTGTATACAAGTTCGTTACTGTGGAATCCTACACATCCCCGAAACGATACTAGAAGGATTCTCTTTCTGATCAAGTCTGTGGAATCAGTATCCTTTTGTAAAGCAAATATCTTCCTATGAGTTCTTATGCAGGTATCCTATACACATCCCAAAATAAAGCCGAAAATGACATGTTTCCTGGTGAAGTTTGTACTCCAAAAGGGAAAGATAATCTTACTTAAAGTTAAGCAGTGCACTTGTTAAGTTCTCAAGTTAGATACATGTCTGCCTAACAGACATTAGAACATTTAATGTTCCCTCAAAGGACACAGGAAATCTAGACATCCTAGACTCCTAGGGACCGCTGAGGTTCCCGAAAGAAAATTCCTATTATTTATGGGATTTCATCCTTATTTTCCAATAACATTCATCTAGATAACCATGAACTTCTATAATTCTGTTACTGTTACAACAATTTCTCGCCTATCTACATTTCCTTCGTGGTGTCTTGTTCCTGTTACAACAATTCCTGGCCTATCTACATTCCCTTCGTGGTGTCTAAGGCTGAGAAATATTGATCTTCAAACCCTGAACCTAGCAACTTGAATATTGACATCTTATTTCACATGCGCTTTTCGAAGTGTCAAAACACGGTATCTTTGTTTACTAAAAAAATTATAGAAATATTGAAAGTTAGAGTCGGTTGAGAAAACCGGATGTTTCCTAGACAGTGATCCCCCCAGCAAAGTTATGGGTGTCGTTATCTAGGACTGATATTTCGTTGAGGCCATTAGCTTTATGATATTTAGTGTTTTGTCTATAATTTTACGGTCATCCCTAACCAGCTTGCA
>NC_061094.1:54376276-54381276 GCF_015104395.2 Macrobrachium nipponense
TTAAAGAAAAAACAACTATGGTTTTATAGCGAGTGATAATGCTTCACAGAGCATGTGGGATGCACTAGACTAAGGACACAAGCGCTGATGCTGGTAATGGAACTTTCCTGTCGAAATGCAACTTTTGACCAGAGGGTAAACAGCGCCATCGTCCTCACGCACTCGATGGTGTGTATCATTAATTACCATGATGTGAAAACCATACTACCACTTCGACCGGTATTCTCTATCAAAGACTAGTATCCTGGGGAGCTTGCACATACCAGAAACAGTACTCCGATAATGGTTAATTAAATAGCATATTTGATCTATGTTAGCATATATGATCTCATGTTTTTATTTTAATTAATGGCTATTTCCACCGCGTATATTTTGTATAGAATTTTCTCTATTCTTATTACTGACTTTTCTTCTGTACTCAAATTGGCTATCAAAACACCAAATGGTGGACTCAAGTAAAAAACGCGTTATTAATCAAATGAATAATTTATACATATTTGGTCTCAGTATATATAGGAAACTGTATGTAAAGTCCCATATTACGAAAGCCATTCTTCGTACAGTTATATAAGAGAATATGTTACTTTTTTTGCAAAATATCTCAGAACAATTGTATATATCTCTGACAGAAAGGAAAACAGTACTCTTATAATAAGTTAAATGATGGTAGCATATTTGATCTCAGTATGTATAAGAAACTGAGTAATGTCTCATATTACGAGCCCTTCTTCATACAATTGTATATAAGAATGTAGCTTATTTTATTTCAGTGTGTACAGGAAAGTATGACTAATATGTTTGATATAATGAAAACTGTAAAGGAAAGTATGACTAATATGTTTGATATAATGAAAACCAATCTCCATAAAGATATGTAGAAGAAAAATGTTATCTCTTTGCATACATTGTTCCGACAAATAAAAAAATTTAGATAATATGTTATATATATATATTATATTACATATAATTAATTAATATAATATATATATAATATATATATAATATATATATATATATAAATTTTTATATTATATGTATATATATATATTGTTAAATAATTATATTATATATCTATGTATATCAATATTATATATATAATATATATATATATATATAATAATAAATATATATCTTAAGATAACCAACGAGAAAGCCAAACTATCTTTGAAAGAGTAAATTCACAAATGACAAAAACTCAGGCCGGTAAAGCAAAGCGTAAGATCATAACGTTAAAAAGACTATACTCCTTTTGCACCAGGGTGAAAGTTATCGACATAAAATCATCTGACATAAAAATATTCATGATATATATATATATATATATATATATATATATATATATATATATATATATATATATATATATATATATATATATCAGTACATTTCATCAATTCACATTCTGATTCCGTCAGAAATATCTAGCATACAGAAAGAATGTTTCAAGGCTATTCATAAGTTTCTTTCCCGGCCCTAAACATTCCACTCGAGCGATCTAATTGCCTCACTCTTTTGGACGATCGTCTTCTACACAAGGCTTCTTTCTCTCGAGTTTCTATCCAATTGTTAACGCATACCTGAACCCTTTCCTGAATACACTGATTCTCCAGTGGACTGGAAGACGACACTCAGGGTCGTCTTGACATTTGGTACCCGAGCAATTTTGATTCTAAGGAAACACGCGCATCCGGGTTTTTGAAGATATCTTTCAGAGATGTATGATAATAATAATAATAATGATAATGATGATGATGATGATTAGGTTATTGGAAAGGTTATATATGGATTTCAAGTCTTTCTGATACGCAGTAACTTCCAATTTATGTTAAACTTACGAGCAAGGAAGTTATAAGTATAATCCGAGATTCTCAGAGTTTTATAACAGATAGATAAACAGATTTTTTTCTTTTTTATATCATCAAGCAAATAATAAGTAATACCAAGAAATTGAACCTATGAAAACACTGCACTCTCCAGGCTCTTAAGTAACATTGTCCCCGACTATCAATACTTAAGAAAATACTTTAACGCCTCTACTAAAGCCTAGCTATGACACGGAGGAGAGGTCATTCAAGAAATACCACAAACCAGAAATGAAAGATAAATAGGCCTTCTTGATTGATGAAATGAGACCGATATTATTGTCTCCAATAATTATTTGACCCGGATGAAGTTGGTAATGATAAATTACTCTGAAGTACATATGTTTATATGTATATACGTGTGTAAGGTAAAAGGAGGTGTTGTAAAGTTCTGCTTGTTTTTGAAGTTAGTAATTTGTCATGTATAATTTACCTTTCGGTTATTAGATGGAATTCTGTTGTTACAGAACATTTTACCAGTCATATATCTATATATAATATATATATATATATATATATATATATATATATATATATATATATATATAATATATATAATACCGAAAGATAAATTTTATATGACAAATCACTAACACAAAAAAAAGCAGAACTTCACAACACTTCCTTTTACCTTACACACGTATATGCATACACACATATGTACTTCAGAGTAATTTACACACACACACACCACACGACACACACACACACACATATATATATATATCTATATATATATATATATATATATATATATATATATATCATTATTATAGTAATGTATTACATATATATGTATATAATGTATATATATTATATATATGATATATATAGATATATATATGTATGTTCATATAATAGTATGTATATATATGTATATATCTAATGTAGTCGTATATATATATATATATATATTAATAATATATATATATTATATATAACCAGAAGATAAATTATTCATTAACAAATCACTAACTGCAAAAAAAAAAAAAAAATTACACCACCTCCATTTACCATACGCCCATTTACACTTACAACCTTTACCCCGTAAGTAAATTCGCTCAAAACTTTCCTAAACCTTTACAGGAAACAAGAATTTTCCCAAATAAGCCATTTTCTCAAAGAAGAAAAAGTCGCGGAAAACTTGATAAAATATGAGTCAAGAGAAGGCACGAAAAAATTCGGGGAATATTTTACGGTCCTAATTGCTTCCTTTGAAGAGTTTGTTTGTCTTGAGCTGAAGATTTCCGCTCTAGGGTTTAGTATATATGAACTTGAGACATTTTTTACTTCTTTCTTCTTCTTATTGGATCACTGAGATAAAAATGCAGCACAGTTTTTTTTTTTTTTTTTTTTTTTTACGATTTCAGAAAGGTCATGAGGTTATTTTCACCGTTCTATATATATGTAAATAATTTTATATGGAGAAGTATTAAAATAAGGCTTTCAAAGTTCAATTGGCAATTGTTTAGTACAGTATGCAGCAAAACTCGTGTGACTTTTTTATTTTTGTACTGACAAAGCGTTGTTCTCAAGTGCCACTTAGTATTAAATCTCGTATTTTATAAACGTGTATATATGGAGAAAAGTATTAAAATAAGGCTTTCAAAGTTCAATTGGCAATTGTTTAGTACATAATGTATCACGACCATTAAATGAAAAGCAAATTGCATTGTAGATTGTGGGTAAATAAATTTTAGAAATTAATTATACTTTGCAGAACGAAATGCTTAAAGAACCACAATATATATTTCATTAGAACAACACTAATAATCATTAGTGTCACTGAGATAAATATACAATTTGGGTAATTATTTCCATTATATGGTTAAGGTTGAACGCCTGAAGTTACAAAGGTTTGAACCATAGACTAAAATTGTAGTGATATCAATTTTCAAAAACAGTGAGTAATTTTATTTTGAATTTAAGAGTCAACAAAAACTTTACTTCACGAATTTAAAAAAATGAATAAATCATGATTTCCTTATATAATAAAAATAATCATCTTACATTTAATTTCCGAATTTTTCAAACGATTTCGGTTATTTGTGTATGTGATACAGCTTCACCAGCAGTTTTTCTACCCCTATTCATATTTATCTTCATTTTACGACTAAAAATTAATATGATACTAGATCTCACAAGTTAGTATAAGATGGAATTACATCTCGAACAACTGTGGCCTCGATATAGAGTTTCAGTTGACTGAGATTAAAATAACAAGGAACTCCATTATAATGTGATTATTACGTCTTCCCTAAGCCTCTGTGTGTGCTAACGCGGACAGTTGACGTACATATTTAATATACAGGGTGTCCATAAAGTCCCAGTACCATTACAAGTATTTATTGCCTGTAATGGTACTGGGACTTTATGTACACCCTGTATGGCACGTAATGTTAACATTATGCTTGGTAATGAGCTTTATTATTATTATTATTATTATTATTATTATTATTATTATTATAAAATTAGTTTAATTTAGACCACTGGTGAGCTGACTACAGCTGCTCTCATAGGGCTGGTCCGAAGGATTAGCATAAAATACCAGGTCTAGGCCTGATGCCAAGCACTGGGACCCAATAGGTCATTCAGTATGATGATGACCGAATTAAAATGAACTTAAAAACTACACATAGGCACACATACTCACGATAAATACACTTATAATGCAACCAAACTTGCACACTTAAGAGGTATATTAAAAATTGAGAATAAGTTATGTAATATTTAAAAATAATTTTTTATTCGACATATGCTATAAATGTTTTCGTGCTTTTGTTATCTACTTATTTTCATATTTTATTCATTAAATCTCAGTCCCTCATGAACGCCAAAATTGTTGGTAAGGAGCTACTACGCTTTGTGTATCTATAATACATGGCATTAGATGAATTATTACGTGTCTTTTACACGAAGAACAAAATGACTTCTCGTAACACCTGGAAATGTTTTTGAAAAAGGCATGTGACTGGAAGAGCTGTTCCGTGCCCTAACAATTTTCTTAAGTTAATAATAATAATAATAATAATAATAATAATAATAATAATAATAATAATAATAATAATAATATGGATAATAATAATAATAGTAGTAGTAGTAGTAGTAGTAGTAGTAGTAGTAGTAGTACTAAAGCAA